>NC_056747.1:1120497361-1120527361 GCF_019279795.1 Protopterus annectens | reverse complement strand
TGCATGAGGGTCAGGCACGCAGGGATGGAGAGGTCATGGCAGCACTGGCTGCTTAATGAGACAGCATTACATCTGTTGCATGCTCTATAAATTAGCTTATGTGGGTGAGGGAGACCACCTCTTGCACCCCCCACCCATGGCCCTCATCTATCTCCTCATGTCTGTGATGCTACATGCACATAAAGCTGGTATGGGTTACCATTTCCTGATCACAAATGACACATCCTGCAATACAACACTTGTCATTGTACAGACCCATAGGGAGTCCCAACATACAAATGGCACCATCACTAGATCAATGGAACTCTTTGGACGGAATGGAATGAATGGATCTCAATGGACCTGAGATTTCCACATGTGACAGGGATATAGACATTATCGTGGATATCCTTGTCTACAGTAGCATTAATGTAGCATTTATTCCAGAGTTTGTGTGTCTTGTTGTGTCACCCTAACCCTGTGGCAATGATGACTGCTCTACTGACCACAACATATTATACATGTTACTGGTGTTTAACACATCTAATGCCACACAGATTACATTTTAGTATGATTTAACTGACAGAACATAACACTATTTTCCACATCATGAATATCTGTACACATGTTTAATGAGTTGTTATAGGCTTTCATGTCAATGGATGTCACATGTGCTGTACAGCTGCTTTTATGTAACATGCATGTTTAGATTTGTGTTACAACCTCATTTTGCTAAACATGCAATAACTTTGCTGTTGGCTATAACATTTGTTATTAATGGCACATCTTTCCCTATTGTTTGCCACTAGTGCTTGCATAGGCATATATGGCAGAGTATAACTGTATTTCTTTTGGCACATTACTCTGGCTACTGCCAATGACTATACCACACCAAACCTGCATGTGCATTTCCCAGTCTCACATCCCATGCTCTTGCACTTCACTGTCCAAGTTACCTATAACATCACATGCATACAAGATACATATATGTGTCCATATAAGTCTGGACCTGCATATTATCCTGCAAATCCTGCATTGCTTGTTTTTCAGACAGTTCAGTTTTGGCCTCTCTTCTTGCAATGTACATGTGAACTTTCATACGTTGATAATATATGTTACTTCCTGTCAGTTATACTGTAGAATTAATGGCTGTGGAAATCATGTTTGGTAGCTGTGTGTATCTCTTGTCAAAACTGTAACATTTATAGAACATTTTTCACATAGTGTGCCCACATTTCCAAATATTCCTCATCTACAATGCACTATGCATTAGAATATCTAGGCACAAGAAGATATGCATGTATCATGGGAGTTATGTGTCTGTATCACACATTCTACATCCCTATGCATTTGTTGTTTTGATGTGCTACTTCCCACTACACACACAACGACAGCCAACCTCTTACTCACACTACTGTGCTACATACATACATACATACATACGCTACAGGAGAAGTATGGAAACACTGCCCTTGACACATTGATGTTACACTTGCATTCTCCACATGCGGTTCCTACACAAACAAGTATGTCCACAGTAGGCAGTGAACCTGTACTACATTCTTCCACTTACAGTTATTAGGTACTTCTCTATATGCAGCCACATATATTCTGTGCAGGTATTGACAGAAGGTGCAGCATGGGATGACATAGCTACTTGCAGGGACATAGCTGCCTCTTCTAGTGCCCTGTGCCACTCCCTGATCTGGTTCTCTGTCCCCCATAGCTCTTTAGCTGAAGAGCAAAAAAAAGTCCCCTTCAAATAAAGAGCAAAAAAATGACTTTTTCTACTTTTAGACTGTCAAGCAAGTCACCATGCTTAGTTGTAATTATATTGTGTAACACTGCACTAATGGTCACCATTTGTGCAGCCTTTTTTGGGGTGTATTGGAGTACACCCTCAGATGTATCCACATATTTGAATCATGATTTCAGTACTCCAATCAATTACTCAGTGGTGTTTCTTGTGGCAGTGTGCACTCTATTAAATATATCCTCAGCAGGCACAGATGGGACTCTGAATGGTGTCATGAATTAGGGTTCCAGTGTATAACTACACTCATGTGTTGGTATAAGTGGACTGAACATTAGATGGATTGCTTCACACTACCGTGCTGTGAGACAGAACACATGAATCATGTAGAGATATACTTAGCAATTAATAACCGCTCAGGGAAGTCACTCTTTTGAAACCAGGACCTTAGGTCACTTTCCCCATCCATATTGCAGCATCATCATGCACATTACTGGAGTGTGTTGCCATAATGCTAATAATGAGGCTATTTGCTGAGCACACTCCCTGATAAGTGAGTGATGGCCACCCTTTTCTGTTAATAAAATACTCTGTATCATCGCTGAAGGAGATTTGGATTGGAACTTGGGTACAATGAACTCTACTAGGAATAAAGGGGAAGTTGGCAATAGCACAGAACCATTCTCTGGCAGCCTGGCACCCCCTGCATGTTATTGGAAATTAGATTAGCTTATTTGCTTTGCTGCACATAACTGAAAGGAACTGTCCTTTTTGCAGCAAACAGCTGTCTGGGGTATCTGTACAGTATCATGCATATGTTGTTGGAATGTCCCAGGGGCTAGTATCTCAGAGTCAGACACACCTTTGTTTCTACTGGTAATGGATTGCCCCTCAGGCTGAGTAAAGATATCTGGGGTGCACATATCCAGCATGAGTCTCAGTCAAGTCTGTATCTATCATTTCCTATTCAGAGAGATGACTTAACTGAAGCATGGCTTGGTGTCACACTGGCTGTCTATGAATAGGATACATTTGCAGACTGTCCTCCAATATACCCTGTAAAACCTAGCCTGCTTGAGTGAATTCACTGCATCTTGCATTTTTCAAAGTTTTTCTGTGGAGTTCACAGGATAAACAGGATAAGGAAGTAATATAGCAAAAATGTCAATATAGTATAGTAATACGGTAAAGTTTACCACATGTGGTCTCCAGCCATTGCTGAGTGCTTGCAGTAAAATATTGGCATACTTCTTTGTCACATTTTATCAGCACTAGCTGCACACATGTTTGGAATCAGGCAGGAGTGCATAGTCTTCAATTATCCTATGACATACCGATTAGCACACGCGCTCAGCTTTTGCTAGTTTTTAGAATCATGTCTGCCTTTCACCAAAGTCTTCCTTCTGCACTCTGCACAACTTTCTTTTGGAATCTGGCTGTTAATATATCACCCTTCACTAAAACTTTTCCTTAACATTATAAACATATAGCAATACTACCCTTAACCAAAGTACCTAATCTAAAAACAGGTGATGACTGCCATTCCTATTGCTAATATTGACTCATTAACTAAAATCTTTGAAAAAGTAATCTATGATCAAATTCCTAAATACCTCCAAAGGTATGATGCCTGTCAGACAAGCAAAATAGTTTTGATAGCGCTATATTTAGCTATTTACTATCTTAACAAATGAAATACTAGAAAATATGGAGCACGGATTGTTAAACTTAATAGGGATATTTTTATTGACCTAAAAGGGCGTTTGAAACCATAGACCACAAATCTTAATATGACTTCTTAAAGCTGTTTTTTTTTTTTTTTTTTTTTTTTTGTTAAAGAGATATGCAGTATGTTCTCTACCTTTGTATAATGCAAACTTCAGCATTAGATTAAACACAAATATGAGCATTTGCAATAAAGACATTCCACAGGGGTCAGTCTTTGGACCATAACTGCTTGTGCTTTTTGTAGATAATCTACATTGGGACCTACCTGAACTAAATCGTATACTATATGTTGACTATATAGTCCTTACTAGAGCTAGAAAATCCTCACTTGAACTAATTACATCCCTGCAATAAGATCTGTCTGCTATTTGGAGCAGTCTATAAAATACGGACTAAGTTTAAACACACAAAAATCAATAGTCATGCTGTTCAGCATCAAAGACCAGCCCATAAACAGCCACTAAACTTAACAAATCCTTTGATCACAAACTACCTCGAGTTTAACGTCATAAGTACAGAGGAGTAACTCAAAGTTTGAATTTCCATGCCCATGTAGAATTGTATAGTCAAAATGCACCTCTACTGCTAAAAGTTGCACATAAAATATCTCACATACTCACTAAAGGAGTTGGAAAGCCATTGCCATCAATATTCTAGTATGATTTACCAAGTATTGCCCTTTAGTCTCATCATGATATCAGTATCATTCAAAGCACAGAAACAAAAGGCAAAGATTAGTGCATCTAAGCCCACACAGTGAGTACCTCTGCACTGCCAGTGTGGTCTAGTGGCAGAGCACTGGACTCCCAAGTACAGCTCAGCCATCTGGCTACTTATAACACCCAGAGTCATTTTCCTTTTAAATCCATTAATTTTTAAATTTATAGATGAAAGTTCCTGACTGTCACTCAGAGCTGGATCATGGTCAAATGGGTCCCTAGACAGGGGAATGGGCCAGGGTCCACTGCCCCCTCACCCGCAGCATTTCTGGCATCCCATTAAGTGTCTCTCTCTCCCCTCAGTTACATAAACACTGGTCAAAACTGTCAGCTTGCATATTATTTTCTTCTTTACTTTCGAAATGAGGGTTGAGATATGTATTTAATTTAAAACCTTTAATTCAAATATCCTTTGTTGGCCAGGTTAGTCCCACTGGGCTAGTGGCAACTTTTCAGGGGAGACCCTTGGTTGTATTTATACTACTAGGAGAAATTTGGCCAGGCATTGGGGAACTTCTCCCTACTCTTTTTGATAGCTAAGGTGGATGTAAAACATCGCACAGCAGCTGCCATTAACACAGACAGATGAGGCCTCAGTTTAACATCTGCCACATTCAGGAGTGCAACATTCACCACCCTTAAAGTGCACTGTAGTATCAGCACTCCATCTACATAGTGTGGAAGTAGAACCCACAGCCTCCGGCACTAAACATAAGTATGTTACCTGATGTGCTACTAACGCTGCTTTCAAATTCAGTAGCAGTAACAGTGATGGCCATTTGCTAAACAAGACAACTGCACACTGAAAACAGACATGACCAACAGTAAACTTCTCTTGCCTTGAAGCTCACATTCCTTAAGAATACACTGAAACTCACATTCAGTGAAAATACAGTTTTGAAGATTTTTTTTACATTAAGAAGTGAAACAAAATGTATGAGCCAATAAAAGAGAAAATTGCCCATTTCAGAATATTTCAATCAACTCTGATGACTAAAGTGAACAGTCTGGTAGTTTTGTAGAGGATTAAGGCTCTTGTCTCTTGTAGCCAAGGCGCAGGGTTTGAGCTTGAACAAGCTAAATGACTTACCTGGCATTTTACACACACACACACACACACACACACACACACACACACACACACACACACACACACACACACACACACACACACACACACACGAGTACCTGCTGAAGGAACGCTCATCTTCCTGTTCATTCCAAAAGTTCATATGGTAAAACATTAGCAGTTCTTCATGGAAAATCAAATAGAAGCAAAGCAGCAGTTCATAGGTTCATAGGTTCATAGGTTCATAGGTTCATACTAGGCTATCTGCCCTGGGGCATTTATAAGCCTAGCCCGATTGTGTTTGGCTTACGCCACCCCTTGATTTGAGTGCAGTTCTTCTCTGGAATGGTAGTGCTAAAAGGAAGTGAAGACTCCAACATGAGAAATCAAATCCCTGATGTTGTCATGCATCGAACTAAAGACACACACACAGACCAGTTTTTTAAATTGTTTAGGCATGACAGCGAATAATCAGATCAATATGCCACTTGCTGTGAAGTATCAGCTATAGTAATCACTCTGGTAAATTGCTTCAATAACTGGTACAGTCAGCCTGATTTCTTATGCTATTACTTCCTGAATATATAATAGTCAGGAGTGAGTCACCACTCCATACATGTGCAATATGAACATCAGAATATATCATACTACAACTGAAGTGCAATATTCTTAGAAATCACAATGCAAAGGGATAATCTTTGCAATACCTACTATTATAATAATGTCTTCCTGTCCAATTGTGGTAATTTATTGTGTTGCTAATATTTTAATTATTGCTGTATGTGCATTAGTATTACTGTCATTCAAACTATGTTCATTTGATTGACAATAAAGTTTACTTTGACTTTGACTTTAATGAAAATTAAATGTTGTGTAGCTCCAGTGCTGCCCCGCTAAGACAGTGGGCCCTAGGCAACTGCCTAGGTTGCATAGTGCTGGATTTGGCTCTGCCATCACTTAAAAATAAGTTATATGTCAAAAAAAAATCACACACACATTCTCATTAGCAACATCTTCTGGCTTGTCCCATTAGGGGTTGCCACAGCTGATCACCAGCCCAAAGATTGATTGGCAGTGGGAGGTTTATGGTGTCGAGTTGCCAGCCCGGTGCCCGACCTTCACAGAAGGCACACACACATGCACCTACTGCATGTCTTTAAAACTCACTTGACCACAGGGAGGACATGCAGACTCCACACATAAGGAAGACACTTCAGCTGAGAATTGAACCAGAGAACCTCTTGATGTGAGGTGACCACAGCACCACCACGGCTGACTATAGTATCAGAAAAAACTATCTTCTCTATAGAGTACTGTTTATCCTGGCATTGCTGAAAGAGCTTTCACTAAATTTATTCCCTCCACCCAACATCTGAAATAATCTCCCTCAAATATCAGAAATACAGACTACAGAGGCATGTTCATAAAGCTTCTCATAAACCCCTTGGTAAAAGACAGAAATTTTCTTACTTTGACCACCAGGGTAGAATAACTAAAAGGAATATGTGATCATAACTACATCAAATAACTCTATTTGCACATGATTTAAAGAAACACATGAATTACAGGTTATAACTGATGCGGCTGAATCTTATAACCAATAAAGTATTCAAATGATTTTATGGACAATACTAAATAGTGCTGTTAATCATAGACAAGCTAAAAGCCTCTTAGGCTAAGCATGGCTTGGAAGCTTCTTATGACACTAAGTATAACTTGTTTGCACTAAGAATTATTATGAACTATGTCAACTCCTCTGATTTTAAAACTGCGAGTACAGCTGTTACAGTATTACACTCCTGTTGTCTACCACTGGCATGCAAAATAATTTGAGTAAACTTGTAAATTACCTTTAAAGGTACTTACTGCAAACCAGGGCCGGCCTTAGCTGAAATGGCGTCCTAGGCGAAGTAGTGCTTTGGTGCCCCTTAAGCCCCACTCATAGCCCCACCCACATCATACTCATGATATGTCCATGATTTTGGACCTTCGTGCTTCCATTATTTTTGGCACTGTCCAGAATTCATGTACAAAAAGGTATTCTGCACAGTAGCCCATTCATGTTTGTATGGCTTGTATCGGGTGTGCAACAAGCAGCCTGGGGTCCACAGTCCAGCCCACCTAAGCAGTTTATCTGGCATACTGTATGCCCCATAAACTGCTTTGACTGTGCAGGTTCATGCCAGACATGACAATGAAGCCATTCAAATATGTTGAACATGGCTATGTGGCCATCTCATACATTGCAAAGTAAGGTAAGTAGCCCTCTGAACCAAACAAGGTTGGAAATGCAGTTTATAAACACTGTTGGTAGAATGAGTTTTACTGAACCCAACTGCAGCTCACATTTTAAATAACTCATGTTTTCCAGAATGTTGAATGCTAGTTACACAGACAAATGGGAAATGGGCCACCCCCCTCCCCCCAGTCAGCTCATTTCCAGGATAACAAAAGTTTAACCTTTGAAGTACAGTACAGTCATGAGCTCATCCAGAATTCTCAAATTAAGACTACTGAAAAGCCTGACTATGAAGTTTGATGCAAATATTACATGCTTTCACTAACAAGAAAGACAAACGGTGATAGAGTGTTTTTTCATAGTACCCCTCTCTCCCATACCTCTCGGTGAAAGAAATGTCGACAATGCCAAAAATAAGTGGGGAGGGCAAAAGGTCCAAAACTAGGGACAGATTTTAAATATTGCTCCTATAAACTTAAAAAAATTGCTAGAACAGGTTTTGCATTATTATGTATTTTTCTGAAGGATATGCAGTCTGAAACTCAAATATCTGCCATTATTTATTGACTTCACCCCTCAATTATTTGCCAGGAAACTGTACATTTTATGAGAACATTCCAAAAATCTTCACATTCTGTGAAAATCTGGAGTTGAGAGTTGTGCTCTTTCCCACAAAAGATGTCAGATAACACCCCCACCATATGCCTTGTGATTGGAATTGGACATTTCTAAGGCTAACACAGTCAAAAGAGGAATAAGCAGAGCTCAGCCTCTGCACAGAGTTTGGAATTTTACATACTTAATAACACATACCAGAAGCAGTCTGCCATGACAAAAATGGGAAAAAATAAAAAGTGACCATTATTATGAGAAGCTGTCTCTGCAGCATTACAGAAAATCAGCCATTTCACTGGCCAAACAGTCAAACACTCCTCCTCCAGCTTCCCAACCCCCTTTCCCTGGAACATAGCTTTGAAGGGTCAGCTACTGCACTAGGATAAGTGTTACTTGCAAAAAAAAAAAAAAAAAAGCTCCTATGAACCAATGACTGTCAAGACCCGTACAGCCCATTTAAATTGCACATATCACTTGGTCTTTGTCACACAAAGGAGCTGAGCTAACAGGGAGTATACCTCTCAACTGTCCAGACATTTGCAAATTTTTGTCTGTTTCTCATAAAGTTGCATTTTTCTGACAAATTACCAAGGATTGAAGTCACAAAATAATGCCATTTGAGTTTCAGACTTGATATGCTTCCAAATTTTCATGCGGACACTTTGCCCTGTCATTATTTACGTCTTTGTCCAGATTTCTTTCACTGAGAGATTCAGAGATAAGAGCGGGAGGGGAGGACATATCTCAACCTGCTATCTCCAAAATGATAGATATCATAACAAGTGGGCAAACATAACTATTCATAAATTTGGGACACATCCAGGGATAAATCAGATAATCCAAACACAAGTAGGGGACACAAAATATTAGCACTATTAATTGCAAAATGTAAAACAGTTCCACAAGCCAACAACTTCAACGAGGAAGCTGACAGTATGGTTAAAATGTGGTGTTCTTTTGATGAAGTAATACGAAGCAGTGCAACTTACCATGGGTATCAGAAAAACAAACCCTAGTTCTACACTGAAGCGCTCTATCGCACATTCAGTACTATGATGAATATGGCTTTTTCAGACCTATAACAAGGAAGGATCCTTCTAATGAGGTACACTTAAGAAGTTTGGGGGATGTGACTTTCAGACTCTTGCTTGGCTGAAAACGGGTAGATTGAAATTTGCAAGAGCATTATGCTAGCATACTATTTTCTGCACTGGCCTGTTCAACAGCCTGCAGTTATGATAACAAACCCAAAACGTCAGACTCTAGAAATAACCATGTTGGAGCCTTACAGATCACTGTTCCTCCCTTCTCCCTATGTACAGTAGCTTACTGTTATGTTAAGGGCAAGGGACAAATAATAAATGGGCAAAACGTCTACTGTGAAAATCTGGACAGTTGAGATACATAGACTGGCTCCTTACCTTTGGGGCTTAAAAACAACTCAAGTGAGGCAGAGCCAATAATTAAATTCCATTGGAGTGCTTCATTTGCCACTTGCAAGGCAGGTTTCTTCTTAGTACAATCTTCAAGCCACCAGTTGCAGATTCACAAAATGAGCACACAAAAACATTCAGACTGCCACAACCTCATTAATGAAACATGGGATGAGAAGCGGGCGTGAACAGAATCTTATGCCAGTAGGCAGCAGCTCACACTGGAGGAGTCGCCAGGAACATCAGCACAGTAAAAGCATCACTGATTGTATGCTATAAAAATAGTCAGTTATCCCAGCCACTGACTGATTGTGTATTGCTGTAGATGGGGGGTGGAAGAGCAGAGCAGGAATCAGGCTCTGTTATGTGCCTATTGGATGGACTAAGGAATTGGGGGGAGGGTACAAACATCTTAGTACAGTTAGGACGAACTTGGAGACAGGACGCCGAGATGAACACAGACTTTACATGGTGAAAAAATAAATTAATTAAAACAAATAAGTAACTAAAAATTGCGCCCTTTACCAGCCTCACCTGTATGGCACCCTAGGCAGTCACCTAGTTCGCCTATGCCTAAGGCCGGCCATGCTGCAAACATCTGTCCATCCATCACTCCCTTTTTCCCTTTTTTTTTACGTGGGGTTGAGGTGTCACATCAACAGTAATCATAGCCTAGAGCTAGTTTTCACACCACCATGTGGCTAGCCCTGCCATTGTTGTTCTTCCATCTTATACACACACATTCTCACTCACACCTACAGTCAGTTTAGAGTGTCCAGTCACCTATTGCATGTCTTTAGAATGTGGGAGGAAACCAGAGCACCTGAAGAAAACCCAAGCAAACACAAGGAGGACATGCAGACTCCACACAGTAGGCACCCCAGCTGAGAATTGAACCAGATAACCTCTTACTGTGAGGTGACATCAGTCCCTGCTGGACCACTTAATTATTATTTTTCTTGTTTTGTGTATTTTGTTCCAAACTGTGTCATTTTGTTTCATAATCTGCCACCTACATATTTTAGCCGTAATGGCCTGGGTCATGTCTGAAATGGGCACTTAGACCGGTACCTGTTCCCTGTTCTCAAATGTTAAATTATGTAGGAGTCTGAGTGCAGGAACCACAAAGCTTTGTGTGGTGTTTTGCACCACTTTGTTTAGCTTGGTGTGTGTGGAATTTTGATTTGAGCTTTTTATGATACAGTAACTTTTGCCTCCAATAGCATTCATTTTGTTTATATATGTACCCCAGCATGTAGCTTGCAGTTTTGTATCCTATCTGAATGGGTCTATATTATATAGTTTCAAAACTTCGAACCTCATATGTTCGACAACATATGAGCAGAGTTTGAAACATTGAAAATATAATAAAAACTAAAAAAAAAAACTTACTTCAATGCTCTGAGCAGGGGGGCAAGCTCCCCCTGCATCCCCACACCCCCCTACTTAAATATACCAACTCCGAGATTGCACTTCAGTGCAGAAAAGGGAAATTTTCCCATTCCACGATGTACAGAGCTGTTGTTTTTCACCTTTGAACTTTTTAAAGATCAATGATATGGTGTAGACCATATGACATTTGAACTTTATTAAGTTTGAATAATTAATAGGGACTCATCTGAATGACTAAATAATGAAGAATTTTTTTATGTATTTGAAGTTGGCTGACAGGTTTAGTTTCACAGAAGCATTCTGTGCTGCTGTTTTAAACATGACAGAGACAGCTGCAGTGGTACAGCAGTAGTGTTGTTGCCTCAAAGCAAGAGGTTCTCCTGTTTGATTCTTGATTGGAGTGCCTTCTGTGTGGAGTCTGCATGTCCTCCCTGTGATTGAGTGGCCTCCGAAAGACATGTGTGAATGGGCATCCCTTTGCTGAAGGTTGGGCATCGGGCTGGCAACTTGGCACCATAAAAATCTACTGCCAATCATTAGCAGACTTGAGTTCTGCTGTGGCAACCCCTAACCAGGAAAAGACAAACAAGTAATGAACGTGTGATGGTGTTGTAGTTCTGGCAAATTTTTCACACTGTCTTTTTTACTAAGCCCTTCATGGACATTAGTTTTAAAAATATATTTTCATAAAGCTATTGTTAAGTGAAATCCCACAGCCAGCTTCAAAAATGTCATAAATGATTATTAACATTGTTTTAGATACAGGTTAATTGCAAAGTTGAAAATTATACACCAGAGCTTTATTACAAATATATTATGTTTTTGTGGGTGAGATGTTCCTCTTGTAAATGTAGTTCAAAGAAAGCTGCTTATAAAAACCCAGGCTAAATAAACAGTTACAGATATAGCAATCCATTAGAGAAAGAACAATGTATCAGATAAAATTGCTTAAAAAGCAAATGGTTATAGATAAAAACAATCTGTGACAGAATCAGGTACACATGATCAGGTGGGTTACAGATTGTTAATCTATTACAGATTAAGTAATTTGTTACATATAAAGTAAATAACTGTAATAATTAGCTATTTATCTGTGCTTTGATAACTGAGCTGGTGGACTAATCTAAATGAACCCTTTTCAGTCATGACCCAGGCAACAAAACAGATCCTACAAGCAGATTACAAACAGCAGTGAATACAAATTGCAGTTGAGCAACAACCCGAGTTAGCAAAAAATAACCATCACATTAGGGCTGGTACAGCTGTCTCAAAAAGGCAGTACTGTAGAATATGCATTCTAGATGGAAGTATAACCACATCTAGCTTGGTCTGAAAGAATTATTTACAGGTTTATATAGCCTTGCCTTAGCACTGGTACAGCAGTGGAAAAAGCAGCGTAACAACCATATGAGCATGAAATAAACATCATCGCTAAATAAAGAATATGGGTGAAATTCATAGTCATTACATGACAGGAATTTGTGCAGGCTGCACCTATGAGCAGCTTTGGTGCAATTCATAGAGGCATGATGCACCTAGGAGCAGCCAATTTAGTCAGCTTGAAAAAAACTTTTGCACAGGAGCCAGTAATGAGATGTAGCCGAACAATGCCTTAAATTTGTATAACAAATGTATGTAAATGAGGTCTCCCCCTGCTTGTTTAAGATTCATAGTCAATTTGTTATGTGTTTGTGTGCTCTGTGCACATGATTTATAAAAAGTCACACCTTTTCTGTCTACTTTGCTGTCAGTGAAGAAGATTCCTGTAGCTGCCAGCCTTGTTATTTCTCACCAAAACCACAGGTTTCCAGAAATGCTCACCTTTGATTCATTTTTACTTTGCTGTCCAAGAAATCCTTGAAAATTTTAGAGTAGACAGGGCTACTTTAAGGGCTTTAGTGAATATGTATGGCCCACAGATGAAAATGGTGTGTGTGTGTGTGTGTGTGTGTGTGTGTGTGTGTGTGTGTGTGTGTGTGTGTGTGTGTGTGTGTGTGTGTGTGTGTGTGTGTGTGTGTGTGTGTATGTGATGTTCCTATACCTGTGGACAACAGGATATGTGTAAATTTCACTATACTTGCCATGGGGACCTTCCAGAAACAAACTGGAGAAATGTTGGGTAGTTGTCAGACTTCTGCCTCATGAATACTTCAACAGTTTCTAGAAATTCTTTTGGCACATGTGGACCAGCTTATTTATCTGTCAGTGACACCGCAGGACCAAGCCACAACCATGAGGGATGTCAATGGGGTGGCACATTTTTCTTAGGGATTGGTGAGATAGGTTGAACCCATGTTGTTATTATGGCCCCATCTGAACCACAGGAGAAGTGCTATCAGAACAGGAGTGGCTGCCATTCCATCCGCTGTTAGGTAGTTTGTGATGAATGGGGATGCATCACTAACATGTTGGCACAGCATCTGGTCAGTGCTCATTATTCTCCCATCTGGTACACAATCTCACTTTGCCTCACATTCTTGCATGGTAGGATACCCCATGGTCACCTTGTTGGTAAGTGCAAGGTTTACCAGTTACAGTAATTTCTGTAGGTTTAAGTTAGAAAATGTAATTGTAAACTCTCCTCATTTGTTATGCCCCCCCCCTTTTTTTCTTTGCAGGTGATGCAGACTACAGATTGAACCATGGCTGATGGCACCAGTCTGTAACCCTAGTACAGCTGCTGAGGAACCCTTCAACACTGCCCTGTTGTGGGCATGGATTGTCATTGAGTGAGTATTTGGCCTCCTGAAAGCCACTTTTAATTGGCTGAGTATGGAAGTGCCATTCAGTATGATCCTGTTATTGCATGCAGGATATTTACCACTTGTGCATTCTGTGCAACATGACCGATATGCCCCATGATGGCAGTGCATATCCCACTATCGTTTTTTCACCCAGTGATGACAGTCATGGTGGCTAGTCAATGACAGTATCACTGGATTTCATGCAGGCTTGTGCATGGTATATAGATGCACAGGAAAAGAGGTAGCTTCTAGTCCACCAATATGGGTCATGCCATTCAAGCAGTGGTATGTTTACAGTAATATTTCATAGATTAAACTTGTTGTATGTGGTGTTAGCTGTGGGCTATACTGTATGGTGCACAACCTACTGTTACTGTCCATCTATTATTTAAATAATTTTTTTCCTAAAGTGTAATGACTTGTTTAAGTACTCATCTCATACAAAGATATTCAGAAGTACTATCCAGGTGTTGTTCAGTTGGTCAGGATAAAACAGAATAATATCTGTGGGTTCTGTTCAACCAGCTTTATTACACACAAACACATCAGAAATGAGGCTTTGCAACTTAAACTTAAATAAACTTATGAACAGACTGACTGCCACACTCATACATGTTAACACTCTGGCTGTTGTCTCAAAATGTCACTACTGCCTGCACGTGCTCTGTATTTATATGCATGTGCTACATCTGGAAATGCTTCTTAAAGGTATATACACACGCTCTGATCCACATCCTCCCTCTTTGAGAAATGATCCATATATGAAATGGCAGTACTCAATGACATACAATTTACAGAAATGATCTTTTGACATGCAGTCATATAAAACTAATTATTTGACATGCAATTATACAAAATTAGACACATAGTAAACAATCATGTCCAGGTTGCTGTATATTTTACACTACATCTGGAAACATGACCTGACCATGTAACATAAAAGTCAGAATTGGATCTAGCAATTGGGACTGTCTTCAAGGAATGTTCAACTTTGGGGACATCTGGGACATCATCAGGAATGGGAATGGATACTGCGACATGTTCTTCGGTAAGGACTTTGACAGGATTGCTCTGAGATCTAGAGTCTGTATCACAGGGATGATGCTGCGATATCATTTCTGATACAGGAAGAAGATGTCTGCAGTTTCTTCTATACCCCATACCCTGAGATTCCACTAAGTAGGATCTCGACTCGGCACATATATCTGTCACTTGACCAATTCGAACAAAGCCTTTCACCATTTGCATCTTCATTATCTCTCCTTCTTTTAATGGACAAGGAAATCTGCTCATTTTATCATAGCTGGATTTCTGAGAAGAATGCTTAAAGTTGGGCTTTGATTGCTCTGTTGTTTTAGCATTAGGCACCAACAAACCCGAACTGATAGGCAAGGTTATTCTGGCTTGCTTAGATAGACGTCTCTCAGCAGGCGAGCCTAGCTGATTGTCACAAGGTATAGTTCTGAGATTAAGTAAATTCAGGAAGATATCAGTATTGTCACACTTTGACCTCTCCAGTAATTGCTTTGCACTCTGTACTGCACTTTCATCAAGGCTGTTTGACTGAGGATATTCAGGACTGCTAGTAACATGAATAAAGTCCCACTCTTTAGCAAATATCTGAAACAATTGACTGGTAAGCTGAGAACCATTGTCAGAAATAACTTTGTGTGGGCTACCATGGGCTGAGAAATGATGTTTAATCTTAGTAATAACAGTAGTGGACGTTAGGTTAGGTAGCAAATCGATCTCATACCAGTTCGAATAACAGTCTACCAACACTAAGTAATGTTGACTGTTCCACTCAAATATGTCAGTTGCTACTGTTGACCAAGGTAGTACAGGAATTTGGCTTAGCTGAAGTGGCTCTTTTTGCAAATGCAGCTTAGTACTGTTGCACACTGAACAGCAAGAAAGCACTTTATCAATGTCTTTTGCCAGAGAAGGCCAAAATACTTGTCTTCTCACCCTTCTTTTGGTAGAATCGGAACCTTTGTGGCCACGATGCAAAATCTGAATGTATTCATGTTGTAAGGAAGTAGGGAGATTAACTTTTGGACCTTTGAAAATGATACCATCTTCATAAGCATCTCATCTCTGTACAGTAGGAAGGTTGTACTTCTAGCACGGGATTGCTTTGATGGCCATCCTACATTGATGAAGTGGTTGAGCTTTTTCAAAATTAGATCTGTCTTTGTATGATCTCTCAGCTCATCAAGTCTTGTGGTAGAAAAATTATGCAGTTCCATGACATCAAAGTCAAACTTCTCTACACCAAGCTGTTATGCAGTATTTCTGGGCAATCTGGATAAGGTATCAGCCAGATAAAGAAGTTTACCCTTTGTACAGGCCATTTTGAAATTGTACTTTTGCAATCTGAGCATCATTCTTTATAGTCTTGCTGGAGTGGAATGCATAGGCTTCTGTAAAATAATAACTAGAGGTTGATGGTCAGTTTCTATTTGGATTGCTCAGCCATAAATATAATCATGTAACTTCAAACATGTGAACACAATTGCCCTAAGTTTCTTCTCAGTTTGAGCATACTGCATCTCAGTCTGGGTAAGAGTTATGGATGCATAGACAACAGGTCTGCCCTCTTGAAGAATAACTACACCAAGACCGAACTTTGAAGCACCACAGGAAAGAAATACTGGTTTGTGGACATCATAGTATCTTAATGTAGACAGGTTAGCAATTTGCTCTTTGAGGTTATCAAATGCTCTTTGGTGTTGTTCTAACCATGACCATGCAACATTTTTTCATGTCAGCTCTCTTAAAGGTGCTGATTTATTTATTTGTTTATCTGACATTTGTTTACAGGGGTGGTCTGACTGGGTCTACAGAACCCGTTTTCAGCAGAGGCCCGGGGAGAAATGCTCCACATAAAGTACAACACCAATACAGTATAATCCAATACAATAAAGATTACATTAGAAATACTATACAAAAAATAAGTTGAAAGCTGATAACTCACTAAAGACAGGGAGAAATTTGCCTTTATAGTTAACCATACAAAGAAAATGCTGTAGAGCTCGGACATTGTCTGGAGCTGGCATCTCTAGAATGGCTGATTGCTTGGAAGGATCTGGTCCTGGTACTGTTAAATAAATGACCTACATAACTAACTTCTGGAATTTGCACTTCAGAGGATTAAGCTTTAAATTTACTTCATGTGCTCTGTCTAGAACTTTCCTGAGGTTTCTGTCATGCTCTGCTTCATCATCACCTCCAACCAGTAAATCATCAACTACTATTGCACACGGGTAGCCTGAAAAAATTTGCTCCATTGCACGCTGAAAGACTTCACTGGCAGAGTTTATTCTAAAAGGCATCCTGAGAAATCTGTATCTACCAAATGGAGTACTACATATAGTCAGTAGTGAAGATTTGTGATCAAGCATTACTTGCCAAAATGAACTCTTTGCATCTAAGACAGAAAAAACAGTGGCATTTGGCATGAGGGTTGCAATTTCCTCAACTGTATGCACAGGATGATGAGGTATTTTTAATGCCGTGTTCAAGTCTCTTGGGTCAATGCTGTGATGACCGTGCCCTGGCCCAGCAATCAAGGAGCCTCAATCCTCACCACTAACACCAGAGAGGTTGTCTCCTAGAAGAGGGGAAAGGATAACTAATGCACACAGTAAAGTACAATTTCCCTTAAGTACACCCAGAGATCACAGTCAGTCTGGGGCTGGTTGCTCCCTTGCTCACCCGGTCCCCAATAAGACTCCCCACTGGCATAACTTTAGGGTCCAGGTCTCAGCCTAGCTGGGCAAGCTAAAACTTCCAGTACCCTCTCTGTCCAACCAGTGCTTTGTGTCCCTGCCCAAGTAGCTGACACAACACACACACACACTTTGAGATAAGTATTTATACAACTTCAAAGACATTCCTGGGAAAGGCTGACACAGATTCTCCAGCTGTGCCCCTTTACACAGACCATACGTTAGTAATCCCTGTCACCACCCAGCTACTAATATCAGCTACTAAAAGGCCCTTAAAAGGGTGTCCAATTATTACTGTGCAATATTATTATCCAATGGTAATGTGACTATTCAGTCTAGGCTTATTGGAAGAGCTTAGACAGTAAACTCTATAAATATATAATGTACGCTAAAGCATAATTTATCTCTACATAAACCAGCCACAGGTAGAAGGTTTTAAAAATATTTAATAATAAATAATTAAAACACAAGACAAAACTACTACACCACAGAGATATATAAGAGTTCAGAGATCACACAGAAACCTAAAATAATACAGTAGGACAGGTCTGATTTCAAAGAAAAATACATAATTAATCTTTACTAGCTTTAACTATTCCTACAAGAAATCACAGTGCTAAAACTTACATGTGAGCATAAAGCAGAGTGCGGAGTTAGATATCCAAGCTAAAAATGCACATAGTCTCTCACTGAACAATAGTTTTTAAACACTAACCAACAGCTCTGCTGAGGCCCTCCCAAATTACATCATTTTGACACTTTGGTTTTCCCAGTATTCATATTGCATCATCTTGACACCTGGTCTGAGTTTTCAGGCCACAAACTGCATTATTTAGCAATCTAACACCTGCTCAGAAACTTACAACAATAAAATACATTTCACATGTATACTCTAGCAGAAACCAGAGCAGTAAAGCACGATCCCCATGTAAATTCTGTTCATAAACTTTAGCCTTAAAACAATGGGCATGAAACCTTCATCCAGACTCACTGGAGCCAAATTCTAACATGAAAGGGTCACAACATGCTTCACTGGACCAGTAGAGTGCAATGTTGTCACATATTTTACAGTTCTACATTTTACAGTATTCTTTTACACTCAAGAAAACTTGCCTGTGTTTTTACATTTATTTACAAATGACAGAATTAGATATCAAATTCTATTTGACTATGCTGGCAGCCTTCGCACATCTCTCCCCAATCATCACCCCCCCCCGGGAACTCAAGCAAGTTTTTCAAGTGCCCCTTGAGAAACACTGCTTGAGAGTGTCAGATCTATCTGCGTGTACCTCACCCCATTCCCTGTCTTGAGAGCCCATCTGCATTGGCATTGCTATCCCCACTGCAGTGCTGCACTGACATATCATATGCTTGCAACCCAAGACTCCATCTTAGCAACTTGGCATTTTACTGACTGGCTCTGTTTAACCATGTTACAGGGTTGTGATCTGTCATCACAGTGAATTTTCTTCCATACAGATAAGGCTGAAGTTTTTGCAGTGCTCACACTATGGCTAGACATTTCTTTTCTACCACTGCATAGCATTCCTCCCTGGTATGGAGCCTACGACTGAGATAAACTACTGGGTGCTCTTCTCCCTCTGAAGAAATCTGGTTAAGTACAGCCCCCACCCTACAGTTTGAAGCATCCACCTACACAACAAATTCTTTGCTATAGTCTGGACTGGCTAACACAGGGGGACCTCCCAAAGCTTCCTTAAGCTTCTGAAATGCCTGCTCACATGCTGGAGTCCACACTACCTTATCTGGTCTGTTCTTCCTTGTCAGGTCTGTGAAGGGAGCAGCTATGGTACTATAATTGGGAATGAACTTTCTGTAGTACCCTGCTGTCCCTAACAATGCCCTCACCTGCTTTTTGGTAACAGTTGCAGGCCATGCCTGAATGGCTTCCACTTTGGCAGGTTCTGGCCTTATCTTACCACTCCTCATTCTATGTCCTATGTAGGAGACCTCTGCCATACCCACCTGACATTTGCTCGGCTTAATGGTCAACCCTGCCCTCTGTACGCTGCCCAGCACCTCCCTGACATGCTGAAGGTGCTCTTGCCAGGAATGGCTGTACATAGCAATGCCATCCATGTAAGCAAGAGCAAACCCTCCTGCTCCTGCTAAGATATGATCTATCAGCCTCTGGAAAGTTGCTGGGGCATTCTTCATCCCAAAGGGCACCTTTGTGAACTCATACAAGCCAAATGGAGTCACAAAGGCTGACTTCTCTCTAGCGCTGGGAGTCAAGGGCACCTGACAGTAACCCATGGTAAGATCAATGGTTGTAAGATGCATAGCCCCACCAAGCTGCTCTAGGGCCTCATCTGTCCTAGGCATGGGGTAAGCATCCAATTCTGTGTGACTATTTAATGTCCTGTAATCCACACAGAACCTGATGCTGTCATCCTTCTTTGGCACCAACACCACTGGTGAGACCCAGGGACTGTTGGACTCTTGAATCACCCCTAGTTCCAACATCTCCTGTACCTCCTCCCTCAGAGTCTGTTTGACTCTCTCAGGCACCCTATAAGGGGCCTGCCTGATAGGCCTTTGGGGTCCTTTATCCACCTGGTGCTGCACCAGGTGGGTGCTCCCTGGTTTCCCGGTGAACATGCCCTCAAACTCCTGCAACAAGGCTCGGATTTCTATAACCTGGGTAGGAGATAGCTGCTGGGACATTGCTACCCCTTCCACCGAGGTGTCAGCCAGAGCCTCACTGAGGAGATCAGTCAAAAGATCTCTCTCAGACTCCTCCTGAAATCCACTGCAAATGCTCAGCACAAGGGCCTCCCTATTATGGTAAGGTTTCATCATGTTAACATGGTACAATTTGTGCCCCTGCCATCTGCCTAGCACTTCCACCATGTAGTCAACATCACTTACCTTTCTTACCACCTTGTAGGGTCCCTCCCAAGCTGCCTGCAACTTGTCGTGCCTGACAGGAATGAGAACCACCACCTGCTGCCCTACAGCATACTCTCTAGCTCGAGCATTCCTGTCATACCACACCGTTTTCTGATATAGGGCTTCTGCCAGGTTCTCCTGGGCCAGGCCTATGAGTTTCCTAAGCCTTGTGCTAAGGTTCAGGATATATGCCACAACAGACTCCTTGTGAGACTCACACTTACCTTCCCACCCATCTCAAATTAAATCTAGAGGTCCCTTCACCCTATGCCCATACAGCAACTCAAAGGGTGAAAAACCTGTGGATTCCTGGGGAACCTCTCTGTAAGCAAACAACAGATGGGGCAAATATTTGTCCCACTCCCACTTCAACAGATCTGCAAATGCCCGTAGCATGGACTTGATTGTAGAGTCTAACCTCTCAACAAGACCATTAGTCTGGGGATGGTAGGGGCTGCTCTTCATGTGCTTCACCCCACAGGACTTCCACAGAAAAGCCAGCAGGTCTAACATAAAATTGGCACCTCTGTCAGACAGTATTTCCTTTGGGAAACCTACCCTGCTGAAAATCTCTAGCAAAGCATCTGCCACCTTCTCGGCCTCAGTGGAGGATAAAGCCACTGCTTCAGGGTACCGTGTAGCAAAATCTACAATCACTAGGATATACTTTTTCCCTGTGGAACTTGGGGTACTCAGGGGACCCACAATATCCATAGCTACCCTCTGAAATGACTCCTCAATCACAGGCAAAGGCATCAAAGGAGCTCTCACCTTGTCTCCTGCCTTGCCTACCTTTTGGCACTGCTCACAGGTCCTGCAGTACCCTGTTGCATCTCTGGAAATTCCAGGCCAACAGAAGTGTTGCATAATATGCCTCTTTGTATGTTTTATGCCCATATGACCTGCAAAGGGAATATCATGGGCTATGGCTAGAAGCACCAGATGGTAAACTCTAGGCACTACCAACTGCTGTACTCTCTCACCTTCTAGTCCTTCCTCAGGGTCCACTCTCTGTACAGTAACCCTTTGTTCCAGTATACAGATTCCCCCTTCCCTTGAGAATCAGGTGCCTTCCTAGCTACCTGCCTCAGGCCTTGCAATGTAGGGTCGGAGAGCTGATCCTGTCTCAAGTCTCTCCTTGTAACCCTTCCCAGCTCCCCTTCCACAGGAAGTCTGGCATCCTCTGGCAGTGGTGCCTCACTGTCAGCCTGGGTACTACTACTCACCTCTACCTTTGTAGTTACCCTGTCCAAGGGAACATCAGTACCCACAAGCAGCTGTGGCTCACATTCAGTCTCACTGCTGCAGTGTAGCTCACTCCCTGAAGTAACCACCTCAGCAGTCCTGGCTGCAAGTATGCAGTCTGTCTGTGTCTCCCTAGGCTACCAGACCCACATGCTTGTCTCCTAGTCTCACTGCATGTAACTGCATGAGTACATAGCACTGCCTCATCCAAATCCTTCCCTCTCAGGACATCTGCAGGATGGTAGTTCCATACCCCTGTTGTCTCAAGATGACCTACTATTGGCATTTTGTCTTTCCCACTTACTGGCTCTTTCATCTTTTGTTCCCCACCTTGCCTCTGTGGACATCTGTATGCCACATGGCCCCACTGGTTGCACTCAAAACATTTAACCCTAGCTCCTGGACATATACCTGGACTAGTGGTTTCCCCTGCTACTGGTGGATTCTGTTGGGGCAGTCTGTGCTGCCCACCATGGGTTCCTTTAGACCCATGAGCAGTACTCGGGGTCCCTTTCCTGTGAAGGGCTGCCCTGCTTGCTAGGTATAGGTCTCTCTTCTTCCCCAACTCCTCTGACGTAGCACATTGTTTATCAGCTAACCAGATCCTCATGTCCTCAGGCAAAGTGCTAAGGGCTTGTTCCTTACCAAAAGGTCTGCCAGCCCTTCAAAAGTGGTGACCTGGCATCCACTCACCCAGCTATGAAAATAAGTGCTCAGTTCAACAACATATTCACATACATTTTCATCTGCCTTGCGTCTATGCTCACAAAACGTTTTCCTATACATTTCAGGTGTTAGCTTAAAGCATTCTAATAAATGTCTTTTTACAGCAGTATAATCAAAACAGTCAGTATCATGCATTTTTGCTAAAGAAGTTACAGCTTTACCATGGAGTAAGGGGGACAGGAACCGTACCCAGAGCCCTTGATCAACTTCATACTGTTTACATACCCGCTGAAACATATGAATGAAGCTATCAAAATTATCCCCCTCTTTAAACTGTGGAAGAAATTTACTGACCTTTTGTGCTTCTGGGGTCCAGTTACTCCCTTCCCCATTACCTCCATGACTCTGGCGAAGAGTCAGCATTTCCCTCTCATGCCTTCTCTGCCGTTCATTTTCCTCAGCTTGTAGACTCCTCATTATTTCGGCTGCTTCTAGTTCCATACGCCTGGCCTCCAACTCAAGTCTTTTTAGCTCCAGCTGGATTTTTAAGTCCACTTCAGAAAGGTTGAGGTGTCCATTCTCTGAGGATATTGTATCTCCACTGTCTGTCTGATTGTCCTCCAGGCTGCTGTTTTCTGATGCAGCTGTAACCAAGGCTGCAATCAGGTCTGCCTTAGTCAGGTTTCCATGCACCAGTCCCCTAGCCTGGCACATCTCCGCCAGCTGGCTCCTTGTCAGCTTTCCATTCTCCTCTGCTGACATGCTGCCTGCTCACCCTGACAAACACTAAGCTAACAAAAGAAATAAAACTATTGTGATCTGAACTCTTGAGTATACAATGTGTGGCTGTTTTAGAGTACAAAACATTTTTAGAGATCATTGTACATAAGCTACAGGAATTTGCTCTACCCACACTACTACAAGCCAATTAGTGTGTGAAGTAGATCCCACCACTGCAAACCACATATGATGGCCGTGCCCTGGCCCAGCAATTAAGGAGCCTCAATCCTCACCACTAACACCAGGGAGGTCAATTCCAAGAAGAGGAAAAAAGATAACTAATACACAGAGTAAAGTACAATTTCCCTTAAGTGCACACAGAGATCACAGTCAGTCTGGGGCTGGTTGCTCCCTTGCTCACCAGGTCCCCAATAAGACTCCCCACTGGCACAGCTATAGGGTCCAGGTCTCAGCCTAGCTGGGCAAGCTAAAACCTCCAGTACCCTCTCTGTCCAACCAGTGCTTTGTGTCCCTGCCCAAGTAGCTGACAAAACACACACACACACACACACACACACACACACACACACACACACACACACACACATAAACACACACATACACACACACACACACACACACACACACACACACACACACACACACACACACACACACACACACACACACACACACTTTGAGATAAGTATTTATACAACTTCACAGACACTCCTGGGAAAGGCTGACACAGATTCTCCAGCTGTGCCCCTTTACCCAGACCATACGGTAGTAATCCCTGCCACCACCCAGCTAATAATATCAGCTACTAAAAAGCCCTTAAAAGGGTGTCCAATTATTACTGTGCAATATTATTATCCAATGGTAATGTGACTATTCAGTCTAGGCTTATTGGAAGGGCTTAGACAGTAAACTCTATAAATATATGTTGTTGTTTGTCTTTCGGCTTTTCCCTGTAAGGGGTCACCACAGAAGAACTCCGATCCGCTAATGATTGGCAGTATATTTTTATGAAATGCCAAGGTGCCAGCTCAATGCTCAACCTTCAATGAAGGCATGCCCATTTACGCACACATGTCTTTCGAATGCTACCCAACCATGGGGAGGACATGCAGACTCCACACAGAAGGCACTCTCAGCTGAGAATTAAATGGGAGAACCTCTTGCTGTGAGATAACAATGCTACCACCATACCACCGTGGCATCTCTTAAACTCTATAAATATAACTCTATAAATATATAATTATCTCTACATAAACCAGCCACAGGTAGAAGGCTTTAAAAATATTTAATAATAAATAATTAAAACACAGGACAAAACTACTATACCACAGAGATATATAAGAGTTCAGAGATCACACAGAAACTTAAAATAATACAGTAGGAAAGGTCTGAGTTCAAAGAAAAATACCTAATTAATCTTTACTAGCTTTAACTATTCCTACAAGAAATCACAGTGCTAAAACTTACATGTGAGCATAAGACAGAGTGCTGAGTTAGATATCCAAAATCAAAATGCTCCTCGTCTCTCACTGAACAATAGTTTTTGAACACTAACCAACAGCTCTGCTGAAGCCCTCCCAAATTACATCATTTTAACACTTAGATTTTCCCAGTATTCATATTGCATCATCTTGACACCTGGTCTGAGTTCTCAGGCCACAAACTGCATTATTTAGCAATTTAACACCTGCTCAGAAACTTACAACAATAAAAGACATTTCATATGTATACTCTAGCAGAAACCAGAGCAGTAAAGCACCATCCACGTGTAAATTCTGTTCATAAACTTTAGCCTTAAAACAATGGGCATGAAACCTTCATCCAGACTCACTGGAGCCAAATTCTAACATGAAAGGGTCACAACATGCTTCACTGGGCCAGTAGAGTGCAATGTTGTCACATCTTTTGCAGTTCCACATTTCACAGTATTCTTTTACACTCAAGAAAACATGCCTGTATTTTTACATTTATTTACAAATGCCAGAATTATATATCAAATTCTATTTGACTAGACTGGCAGCCTTCACCCATGTCTCCCCAATCATCACAAATGCATATTCTGATCTCATCTGAATTTTTCTTATGAGCAGCTACCATGGAAGATACCTACTCAGTTGGTTCTGTGGCTGGACAAATCACACCTTGCTGCACTATTTTGTCTAACTGGACCTTGACATTGTCCTGCAAAACTACTGGAAGTCTTCTTGATGGTATAACCACTGGACTGACCTCAGGGTCTACTTTCATGAAGTACATAAGTGGAAGTTTGCCTAGCTTGTCATAGAAAACATCAGCATACTCTGAGAAAACAGCATCAGTGATGCTGGAACTGGGACATGTGCTTACATGATGTACTTTTTTGGTAAAAGAAAGCAGTTTCATTCTTAAACTGTCTCTGAGACCTAATAATGACTGCACAGGTTTTATGGCAACATAAAATTGCAAGCTGTAACTGTTACCAGCTGAATAGCATGAAAGCACTACTGAGCCTTCAGTTTGAATCTCTTCACCTCCAAAAGCAACAAGCTTCACACAATTCACCAAATTAAGTTGCTCACCAGCTCTCACTTTAGCAAATGTTTCTGCTGACATTACATTACACTTTGAAACAGTATCTGATTTGAGCTCTGTGGTTTTACCATTGATCAGGACAATACAAAATACTTCATTCTTTACCAATAAATCTACTGCATTAACCTTTTCAACAACCACTGATACACCATCTACATAGAAAGTAGGGTTGTAGCTATTTATATGATCTACTTGCTTTTTTGAGTGACCTTTATTAATAACTGAATGAAGCTTGCTTGATATACAAAACTTTTGAAAATGGTTCCATTTTTTACACTTATGGCATTGCTAACCAAATGCTAAGCACTTCTCTCTTTTAGACTTATGGTTGGCGCCACAATTACAACAGTTAATGATAAGACTTGAGTTGAGTTTTGCTGACTCACTCTTATACTGTACTGAACATGCTTCTTTAACTGAACTAGTCTTGGAACTTGCTAGAAAGCGCTGGGGTTTCCTTGCCACACCTCTAGGGGCTGCTGCTGCCATGTGCTTAGACCTATTTCTGCTTGCCACATGTTGCTTGCTGTCTATGTTTGCTCTAGAGCCTGCTGAAACCATGCTCTTATCACTTCCAAGCATACTTGTGTGCCTTGCTGTGAGCTTGTGGATTTGACAAATCTCTATGGCTTTGCTTAATGTTAAATCACTGTCACAAAGCAAAATCTTTCTTACTGCAGCACTATTAATGCCACACACAAGCCTATCCTTTATTAACTCATCTTTCAAGTCACCAAATCTGTATGTTTTAGTCTTGTTAAGTCAATGATATAAGCTGCAAAAATTTCACCAGGCGTTTGGTCTCTTGTATAAAATAAGTGTCTCTCTAATGTAACATTTGTCTGGGGGTTGCACATTTCTCTAAATTTACGTTTAAGCACTTGGGGTTTTCCCTTGATTCAGCTGGTACCACAATATGGGGTTTTTCCCCCTCTCCTGCATATATTTCTGGTGCATACACAAATGAATGCTCGCTTTCAGTAGCCTCTGACCCAGCTAAGTTAAGCAAAATGAATGCCCTCATATGTGCATCTTTGTCAGAAAAAGCTGCTTGTATGAAAATATCATATTCTTGCTTGAATACTCTCCAATTCTCTGCTATATTATGATCAAACACAAGTGGACTTGGTCTGAAAAATGCCTCTGCCATATCAACACACAGTAGTGAAGGTGCTTGAAATGTACCAACATGCACACAATATATATATATATATATATATATATATATATATATATATATATATATATATGCCAAAACCTTATGCTAGCACTTGTAATTATGCCCAGTAGCACAACAAACTCTTTGAAATAACTGTACTTTGCCAAATAAATCTTTGTAGTACAAGAATACTCTGAAACCACTGTACTTTGCGAAACCACCCTTATCAGTGTAAGAAATATGTGTAAAATAAATAAATAAATAAATAAATTAATTAATTAAAATGCTTCAAAATGACTGTACTTTGCGAATAAACTGTACACAATGGAAAAAGCTCAAAGTAAGAAACATTTTGAAATGTATGCACTTTGCAAATAATCTGTACACAGCTCAAGAACTTTCAAAATGGCTGTACTTTGTGAAATAACTCTGTACCATGTAAGAAACACCCTGAAATGGTGTCTTTCTGTGAATAAATGTACACAGCACAAGAAACTTTTTGAAATGGCAGTGCTTTGACTGCACTTTGCAATATAACTGTACTTTGCACACAGCAAAACTCTTTGAAATAATTGCACTGTAATAAAGCACACACTCTGCAAACACTTTACACACTTTTAGATACTTCAAACAACTCTAGTTATGCTTTTTTTTTTTTTTTTTTTTCAAAACAGGTTTATTGTTTTAACATATAAGAGAAATATCATAACAATTTTATACAAGCAATTAAAAATAGGTATTATTATAATATTCAACAAAACAACTAAAGTATTTACAAAGACATCCACTACAATCAGATCAATTAATTAAACTAAAATACCATGCTATTGAAATTAAATTTTTTTTAACAAATTTTGTAAATTATCCCATACAATAAAATAAGATGTTTTTCTATTTGTTCTAGTCCTAAATGTGTTTATTTCCATATGGCACACTATATTCATAACATTTTTAAATTCATTGAACGAAGGAGGTGTATCTGAAATCCAATTTCTAGTTATTATTTTCCTAGCCACTGCTAGAATAGACCATAACAAGGGAAGCTTAACCTTTTTAACACTTTGAGGTACAGGTGGGTTGAATAATATAAGAGATTTAGAAATAATGAAATTATCTGTAAAAAGAGCCTGCAAAAATTCATTAATTGACTTCCAGTATTCTTTCAATTTTATACAGTCATAAAACATATGAGCCCAGTCAGCATTAATTTCTACATTACATCTCTTACATAGATTATCTTTATTATTTATTTTATTCATCATCAAAGGTGTATAAAAAGATCTATGTAAAAATTTCCATGTATAAAGTCTCCAGACAATGGAAGACGTAGTTCTATAAGCAGATTCCAATATATATTGTTTATCTTGTTGATTTGGTGGGTCCCCATTAATAGAAGTGAAATAATTCCAGTATGAATCTACACTGTAAAAAGTTTCTTGTCTGATAACTTTATGTATGTATGAAAGTTTACCTTTATCAGAAACTTTATGTTGTAAATTTAATATCAAGTAATCAATCAGTGTTGGAATAGATTCTTTAACAGTTATAGACATTAAATCTATTTTATTAATGAGATGTTGTCTAAAGGTCTGAACCTCTAACCAGCAAGTTTCTCTTAGATCAAATTCTTGTTTTAAGAAATCTAGATTTTTAACTTTATTATCAGATATCAAATGATACCAATACTTTAGATCATTATCTATAGCTAAATGAGTTCCTTCAGAAGTAGATGACAAAAGCATACCCTGAGTATACATTATAGGAAATACAATAAAATTCCATTCCCTATACTTAGGGTGCATGAATATAAAGTTACGATAACTAATAATAATATTTAATGGGTAACAAACCATATGTTTGGGTGTAATAGGTGAAGTACAAAATTCCTTTAGTAACCATAACATGGAGTTATTTACAATCATATTTTTATGTGTTAAGGAGATTTTCATGAAGTGTATACTAATTAGCTCCCAATAATCTTTCCATTTTGTGACATATGACTGATCTATTAATAAAGTAATAACTTTTACAATAGAAGAGATAGTATATAAATTAAAGTCTGGAAAAGAAATACCCCTTGAGACCAGCTATTAGTATGTTTCTTTAATGCAATCCTAGGTCTATTAGGTGCCCATAAGAAATTTAACATTAGTGTGTTCAGTTTCTTGATAATTATTTTTGTAGGTGGAAGTATTATTGATTGTATTAAGTATAAAATATTGGGGAATATTATCATTTTAATAATTGTAAGTCTCTCCTCCATAGTAAAAAACATATTATTCCAGGTATTAAAAAGATTTTGTATATTAAGAAAACAGGTATTATAATTATTATATATAATAGATTTAATATCTTTAGATAGTATTATACCTAAATAAGTTATCTGACCTGAATTGGGTACATATTTAGTAAAATCACTAATGAGAATATTTTTTCATGTATATATATAGGTAGTATTTTAGTTTTTTCTTCATTGAATATTAAACCAGAAATACTTTTAAAATTCATCATGTTGTCAAATAGAGACTGTATAGAAGAATTAGATCCTGCTGATGTAATTAGAACATCATCTGCAAAAAGTTGAATTTTGGATGTTGTATTTTCATCTATTTCAAAACCCTCTATGTCAGTACTGTTTCTGATCAAATTAGCCCAAGGCTCCATTACTAAAGTGAATAATAGTGGAGAAAGTGGACATCCTTGTTTTGTACCTTTAAGAATTGGTATTTTTGTGAAACATATGTTCCTACCTTAATATAAGCCAACGTTCCTTTGTATAAATGTTCAATTAGATTTACAAATGCATCCGAGAAGTTTGTGCACTTCATTAAGGTAAACAGATAGTCCCAACTTACTGAATCAAATGCTGAACTTATATCAAGACTAATAAGTGTTAAATCTTTCTTTTTCCTATTTGCAAAATCTATTAATGTTAAAGTTCTTCTTATATTATCAAAAGTATTTCTATTTACAATGAAGCCTGTCTGATCTATATCTATAATGCCGGAATGATTGTCTTCAATCTATCAGCAAAGATATTCATAAACATTTTATAATCAACATTAAGTAATGAGATGGGCCGATATGAAGAACATCTAGTTGGATCTTTATTAGGTTTTAAAATTGGCAAAATAAATGTATATTGCCAAGATGGGGGGGGTTATTAACTCAGTTTGGGCCAAAATAAAAACCTTATGTATTAATTAATATGTATTTTTAGAAAGGATTTTATATATCTCTGGTATAATACCATCATTACCCGGTGCTTTGTTTGATTTAAGCTTATTTATTTGTGTAATAACT
>NC_056747.1:1120409861-1120492361 GCF_019279795.1 Protopterus annectens | reverse complement strand
TTGGACATTTTGTTTAATTAATAATGCGTTGTGTGCCTTATAAATGAGCAATTTCATTTTCTTTTCTAAATAAATTGTTTGTGCAGTTTTCTTTACCTTTAGCTCATTTCTGTCCCTTTTTCATTTGTCTGTGTTCCATTTCACTCAACCTGCTTAGTCTGCCTTCACCTTCAACTATGCACCTCATGGCTTGAGGAAGTTGCTATTTTAATCCTGGTTCTGACACCATGTCGCTTGTCTAGTCAGGATGAAACAGATGAACATCCATGAGTTCTGTTCAAGAAGCTTTATTACACAGAAACACATCAGAAATGAGGTTTTGTAACTTAAACTTAAATAAACTTATAAACAGACTGACTGCCACACTCATGCATGTTAACACACTGGCTGTTAACTCAAAATGACACTGCTGCCTACACATGGTCTTTATTTATATGCACGTTCTACATCTGGAAATGTTTCTTAATGGTACATACACATGCTCTGATCTACACCAGGTGTAGTAGGGAAGGAGCAGAACTGTACAGTATATGTCACTTGTTCAGACTGCATTACAAGTGATAATATAAAGGAATGTGTATGGCAACATGTACAAGAGAAATTTTTCATTTGAGAAGCAATAGTTCACTGTTTTCTGACAGAAAAGTTGTATATTTCCTTTTTGTGTGTCCTGCTGTTATTTTACTTTCTTTCAGATATAACACTGAAGTCATTTGTCTGCAAAATGACTTCTGTGTGACTACTACTGGGTAAGTATCAAAGGGTGAGTACTACTGTGTGAGTACTACTGTGTGAGTGCTATTAAATGAGTACTACCATGCATGTTCTACTGGGTGAGTAATATAGTACGAGTACTACTGGGTGAGTACTACTGCCTGAGTACTACTAGGTGAGTACTACTGTGCATGTTCTACTGGGTGAGGACTATTGTGTGAATACTACTGGGTAAGTACTAAAGGGTGAGTACTACTGTACAAGTACTACTGGGTCAGTACTACTACACTGAACATTGATTTTAAACTTATTTATAAGATGCCCTGCATGTGTAATGCTGGCTATTACTGTATGGTTTTTGCTCAGGTGAGACTGCACATAAGATTAGTTAGCTCTTTCATTGACACCAATACTGTCTGTCATCAGGATTAGTAAATAGCCATCATCTGTGCAGTCCAGGGGATAAAAATAAATCCCCCCTGCAGTAACCACAGAATACTATTTAAAGTAATACTTTGCAGAACCAAATCAAAGCACCCCCACAAATATTTTTTTCCTTCTGCGCAGTATCATTACTATTTTCCACATGTTGCATTTATATCTATGTCTGAGTTTTATCCTTCTGGTCTACAATGTAATTATGTACCTTTTTTAATTTCTCCAAATATTTTGGGTTTCTAATACCATGACAGGAATGGGCCCCATTCCTAAGTCAGAGTACGATTAAAGTTCATGAAATTAGTATTGTTTCAATCTTTGATGTCAGCCAGAAGTGCTCTTCGCAGCACCTGCAATGTGCCCAGTAATGACTCCTTCTTCAATTTGTATGGCATTACATGTATTGGTAACATATCTAAATATGATTGTAGATTCTTTTTTATAAGACCCATTGCTCCTACTACTGTTGAGACTGTCTGGGTATCTTTCTTCCAAATTGCTCTCATTTCTGTCTGAAAATCCTGCTATTTTATGACTTTGTGTCTCTCTGTATGCAAGACACTGAAGTCACTGGGTGTGGTAATTTCAATGATCAATGCTACTTTTGTCTTCTTTTCATGGACAACTGTATTCAGTTTTCTAGCATCTATCTTTTGAACTGTTGGTAATGGATGATCCCATGTGATATAAATGTCATCATTTTCTATGATGCTTTGTGGCTCATGTTTCCAGTGTTTTTCAGCCACTTCAATACCATAATGTTTTCACAGTCCCCAGTGCAACAATCTTGCCCCATTATTATGCTTTTCAGTATACAGTCCTTCTGCCATTAGTATGTCACAACTAGCAACAAGGTGTGCAACTGTTTACAATTTGGTTTTACAAAACCTACATTTTCCAGAAGTTTTCTATACTTTCAACTATATTTATGCATTTTCCACATTTCTTGCCTTCTCATCTGGTCCTTCCCCTAATATTTTTTCTTTTGCTTTTTTGGCACATTCAGTTGCTGCATGATTTTTATCTACTTCTGGTTTGATTTCCATTCCTGGTTGACGCCCATATGCTTCTGCTAGATTAAGCAGAGAAGTCATCTTAGATTTATTCTCCTCGTGTTTCAAAACTTTCATTACATTTGGGTCTTTTGAGGTCAGCAGATACGTGTGGAGTCCCACGATTGCAGATCTATACATGTAATCAATTTCAAGGAGGCCCATCCCTCATACGGAATGGGGAATATGTAATCTTGGTATGCATTGATTTTTATAAATCATTTGGTGAGTACCCTTCTTCAGTATCTTTCTTATATATTCAACACATTTTGGGGCCTGTCAATCACTCCAAAAGTGTAAGTCAGTACAGGAAGAGCAAATTGATTTATAGCTTGGATTTTGTTCCTAGATGTGAATGCTGTTTTCAGAATTAATGTAAGTCTTCTAAAGTATTCCTTACTAAGTTTTATTCACATGTGCCCATGTTTTATTGTTGATCCTTCAATTCCCAAATATTTATATACTCTGTTTTGCTCAAGTTCTTTTATATCACATTATTGTCCCAAACAGATATTTTCCTGGTGCTGCAGTTTTCCTGCTTTAAAGGTTGCTTTTGCACATCTATCAAGACTAAATGGCATTCTTATATCATCTGAAAAAGTGTTGACAACTTGCAGTTGTGCTTTCACTTCCTCATCTGATGAGCTATAGTTTTAAATCATTGACAAAGGGAAAATGAGAGGCCTTTACACTATTTTCTAGGAGCCAAATTATAGCCATAGCCTAAGCTGTTAGGTAGACAGCTTAATGGGTTAAGGGCAAGGCAGAATAGCAGCAGTGACAGAGTCACCCTGGAATATCCCCCTTTGAATTTTTATCCATAGAACAATAATTTGTTCTTTATTATGGCTTAATTCTAAAGTGGTCTGCCACTGTTTCATGGTCACTGTAATGTAGTCAGTGTAGGGTGTATCTTATACATTTTTAAGCATTCCTTTACCATGAATTTGGGATACAATCAAATGCTTTTTTGTAGTCAATCCATGCATACTTGGATTCTTCTCTTTTTTACAGTTCTCCACTATGACTTTAACAACAAATGATCCTTTGTTCCATATAACTCTCTTTTATTGTCCTTTTGTTCTAGTGCCATAATTGAGTTTTCTTCTAAATGACTATAAACTGTCGGCATCAATTCACATGTATATTTTATATGTTGTTGGAAGGCAAGTTATTGGTCAATAATTTTTAGGGTAGCTTGCAGGTTCACTCTTAAGTAGAAACATTGTTTTTCCTGCTGTTAGCCAGGTTAGTGTCTGTTCAGGGTGCGCATATAAATAGTTCTTACTCATGGCTAAATCTTCTTGCAAGGATGTTAATACTTTTAACCAAAAGTTAGGTATTGCATCTGGGCCTGGGAATTTCCAATTAGAGGCTTTTCTTAACTTTGTTTCAAGGGTGGGGTCAAATTTTCATGGAGGAAAGTGATTACATCTTGAGGATGCTAACTATGTTAGTCAGCGAAGCATATGAAAAAGTTTCTGTAAATGAAGTAAATAGGGCCTTCTTGAAAATTAGGAACACCATTAATGACATGTTTCTGGAAGGCAAGATTAGTCTTGAGATTAGTAACTATTTGACAATGGCTGCCCCTTTGACATCTGTAATATTTGGAATCCCGAAAATCCATAAAAATCTAGAAGACCCCCCCCCCCCACTGAGACCCATAGTGGATGGTAGAAACAGCATTACATATGCCTGTGCTAAACTGTTGGATGGAATGCTAAAGAAATATCTTGCCACCAAATCTCAATTTGTAAGGATTCTTGTTTTTTTTACAGGCATTGAATGAAGTTGAGTATAATTCAGAATTTGGTTTCCTGACGATAGATGTCAAGGACCTATATACTGCAATACCACAAGCTCTGGGTATTAGTTGGGTGAGAGAATTCTTGATGGAGAAAGGTGTTGATGGGGACGAAATGAACCTACTAGATGACCTACTAGAACTAATTTTGGAAAATATTTTTTTTCTATTCAATAAGAACTACTATTTGCAGAAAAGTGGGGTTGCTATGGGTTCACCCTGTGGGGGCAGCTTTGCAAATACTGTCATGGCCTTCTGGGAAAAGACATTTTTTTTCCCCATTGATACATTCAGGAACAATGTGAGATGGTATACACGGTTTTTGGATGACATGTTTCTATTAATAAAAGATAATCTAGAAACAGTTAACCAATTGTTAGATGAGATGTCAAACATGACATCCCTTCTACAATTTACATTCAATTTTGGTGAACATGAAATGGCCTATCTAGATATGAAATTGAATAAGGATAATGTAAATAATAGATATGTAGCCCGCATATACAGAAAATCCAGATATTCTAATGATTTTCTTCACTTCACCAGTAACCATCCTGTACATCAAAAGCGGGCAGTGGTGAAAAGGCAGCTCGTGAGAGCTGCCAGGATGAATTCCCTTAACCAGGATTTTGACAATGAATGTCAAAACCTGAGAAACACGTTCCTTAAGCGGGGTTACCCACCTAGTTTTTTGGATGACATCATGGTTGAAGTGGAAAGGAAGAGAATGATGGGCCATTTAAACCCATTTTGAATAGGAATATACTGGAATGTAATGAGGAGAGGGTGAGTACCATAACAGACATGAATCCTAGGATAGAAAATTAATTCAATGTTAGTTTTATAACAACTTTTTCTAGGGATGCAGGTGCCCTCAGGAACATCCTAATTAAAAACGGGGCCCTTATAAACGAAGATGCTACCCTTAGGACCAAATTAATGGATAAACCTAAAGTTACATATAGAAGGGGGCCCAACATTAAATCTATCCTGGAAAGGAATGTAAAACCTTATATACCCAACAAAGGTATGAAGAAATGTGGTAGATGCCCCTATTGTAAATTTATACAGTTAACATCAACATTTACTGTTCTGGGTGAACAATATGAGGTGCAGGGGAGATTTGACTGCAACACAAAAGGGGTAGTCTACCTTGCACAGTGCCAGGCATGTATCTGCTTCTATGTGGGGAAAACAGAGAGACACTTTAAACAAAGAATTTACGAGCATTAATATAGCATAAATAAACAGAATACTACAAACACTTTGGCTAGACACATAATGAATGAACCAAGTCATCAGTTTAAATATTTAGTAATTGAGCAAGTAGTACCCAACTATGGGAGGGGGGGGTCCGTGGACTTTGAGGTTAGAGGAGCATGAGTTTTGTGGCAATTAAGGCTCAATGCACACTCATATCCTGGACTAAATGATTATTGCTCCTTGAAATGTATTTTATAATTAAAGTCATGTTTAAGATAAATATGGAATAAGAACACCAAAATTTATGGTGTTTATTCCTGTTTATATGTTAATATATTAACATATTTACACACACACACATATATAAATATATATGTATATATATATATATATATATATATATATATATATATATATATATATATATATATTTTTTTTTTACATCAAATAAGAATAATAATGTTTGTGAATGAATCGTGATTTTTTAAATCATATGACTTGATAATCACATAACTTTTTAGGGTGGGTTTGTGATGTCATGAATCAGGAAATGTATTTAAATGTCCTTTTAAATGCCTTTTATTTGTCTGAAGAAGTTCATTTTATTTATGAGAACGAAAGCGCTCACATTAAAAGGTTTTTAAACAATAACTTGGATTATTGGATTATTTCCAGCTTCGAGGTGCCTGGATTCCTGTTTTGGATTATTTGCTTGTGTTTCTTTCTTCACAATCTCCAGTGTAACAGTCTCACCACATGATTATGCCTTTCAGTATACAGTCCCTCTGCCATTACTGCATCGCAACCAGCAACAAGGTGTGTGACTGTTTCCAATTCGGTTTTACAAAACCTGCATATGTCTGTTTCTCCCACATGTTCAATGGACTTTGTAAACCAGCGTGTATGTAGCCCACTATCTTGGGCTGCTAATATTAACCTTTAATTTCTTGATGTGAATTCACCTCTGCTTAACCATTCCTGAGTTTGTTTTTGATCAACATGAGGCTCTTCCAGAAGTTTTCTATACTTACAACTATGGGCCGGATTTACGAAAGCTTGCACAGAGTGCAAGAAGAGTGTAGGAGCTCAATGCGGCAATATGTCTGCCGTGCGATCCAGGTACAGCCGATAGGAGCATGCATGAGAGCTGCTAAAGCTACTCTTGCACGGACAGCGTCATGGTATGCAAATTACCTCATTTGCTGCTGAAAGCTATGCAAATGAGGTAAATTTGCAATCCAGGAAACACTAACCCGTCCATGGAAGATTAGTGTTATCTGCAGAAATGTACTCCGTTAGTAGCGGAGTACCGTTCTGCAAATAGCTAAACGGAGCTATGACAGCTCCAAATAAAGGATGCATACAGTTGAGGAAGCATACAAATGACCAGATATAAGGCCATTGGCATTTATAAATGTTTAAAATTATTAAAATCTAACTTTTTTTCCCCCTGATCTCCGATGTTTAAGCATATCGCCGCACTGTGCAAACATGCAGCACTTTAAAAAACAAGAAAATAATTTAAAAATAGCCAAAAATAGGCATTTTCACTAAAAAGCTTATCCTGCCATGCAGGTGAATGGCAGGCTGAAGACAACATGGCCACTGAGTAGTGGTTGCTAAGGGGGGGGGCTCACTGTGGGAGATGTAACCATGCATTAGTAGGCAATCCTATCTAAATGAGGATAAGGATAGTGAATCCCAATTTTCCCCAGCATGTGAGCCATGTCCCAAAAGTGTAAGTGTAGGAGTAGGTGAGTAGTAGAGTAGAATATAGGTGATATCATTAGGGGGTATGTCAGAAAGGCTGTAAGCTAATTGGAGCACAGTGGCTTGAGTTTGCCCTGAGTTGCTCAGGATTGCAAGAGGCATGCCTACAGTTGTCCTATTTGAAAACCTGAAACTAAAGGTGCACACTGTTAAAATATCAGAAATTTCTTGCAAACGTTCACACAGCGTGTGCGCACATGTGCGCGTGTTTGCGCAGTGCTGCCCTGGGCAAAAACAGAAAGGGAAAAGAAAGGAAAAGAAGTAGTAGGAAGTTAATCAAGGAGAACTAGCAGAGCTGCCAGGTGAAATATATCAGAATCAGACAATTACACAGGCAGCAGACTAGCCCAGCCCAGCCCAGCACTTTAAACTCTGCAAACAGCATTCCCCCCTGTTTTTTCCCAAGAACTCTGCAACACTGCAGTATACAAAGAGGGAAAGCTTAAACAGCTGAAGTCTGACAAAATGTTAGGGGTTGCTCTTGCTATCATAAACCAACATGTGCAAGGTGCTGAGGGTGGTGATGTTGTGAATGCTGCTGAGCAACCCACAGTGAGGAGACACAGAAGAGTGTACAGACCCAGGGTAACCTACCAGGGGCTACATGAGCTGGAGATAGTGGGGTACTATAGGGTGGACAGAGACCTCCTGCAGCAAATTGTTGAGCTGTGCCAGCCACACCTCACACACAGAACCAACAGCGGGGAACCCATCCCAGTGGATACCAAGGTTTGTGTTGGCATATGAATACTAGCAACAAGTACCTTCCAGAGACCAACTGGTGATATGATGGGGATTTCACAGGCATTAGCATCTGGGGTACTCCACCAGTTCCTGGATGCCATGTCAGCACATGTCAGTGACCACATATATTTCCCCAATTCCCGTGAGGCATTGGCCAGCAATATGCATCTTTTCCACCAAATAGCAGAATACCCTGAGGTAGTGGGTGCAATAGACTGCATGCACATATGCATCAAAGCACTACCCGGTGAGCGGGGTAGGGTCTACATCAACCACAAGGGCTTCCCCTCCATCAACTGCCAGGTCATGTTCGATGCCCTGGGCATAATAATGAATGTGTGTGCTGGCTGCCCTGGAAGCTATCACGATTCCCACATCTGGCATCTGACGCAGCTGTACCAGAGATTTGCCAATGGGGACATCCCTGATAGTCACCTAGTGGGGGATGCTGGATATGCACTGGAGCCCTGGCTGATGACACTCATCAGAAATGCACACGCACCTGAACAAGTACTCTATAATGAGGCACACGCACAAACAAGAAACATAATTGAGCATGTGTTTGGGAAGCTCAAGTCATGGTTCCGGTGCCTGGACACATCTGGTGGAGCCTTGAAGTACTCACCAACTGCATGTACCCAAATTGTTATGGTATGTGCCATGCTACACAATATGATCCTGTGGAAACAGCTGCAGCAGGAACAGCATGGGGCAGGGCCAAACAGCTCCCCACCATTGCCAAAGCCTGTACAGGCACAGCGTGACTCGGAGGAGAAACAACCTGAGCCTTCCCCAGTAGGCAGAAGGAGGTGTGCCCAGTATGCCCTGGCCTTGGCAAAGAGGCAACACATAGCACATACATGGACTCAGTAGGAACCCTGGAAATGACACCTCTCTCTGACTCGCACATACAGTAAAAGGGATGCCTAACTTGACACTACCTGTTTTCAAACATGTATAGGGAGTGTACTATGTGCATCCAACATAGGCAGCCCTGCAGCACTACCTGAGGCATGAGTGCCATATTTTAAGCAATATAAAGCACTGCTAAGCACATTTTACCATTATTGAGCACATTAAAATCCAATTGCTCTTTGCTGTGCACCGTGCTAACCAGTGCAACGTCGGGCAACATCGGGCAAAGTTGGGCAATGTTGGGCAAAGTCGAGCAAAGTTGGATAAACACGCTCACACCTGCTTTACTGTTCCTTAACCAGTCAGGTCTGCCCAGCAGGAAAATAAAAAGCAGTGACAGGGCTCGAACTCAGGATACTGTGCACTATAGTCACAGTACTTAACCACTAAGCCATGACAGCATTTCACTGGCACAGCCACAACTTAAGTCACTCACACATACCAGTTGGGGAGGGGGGGCTCACATACCTAACATTCACAGCCAGCAGGACAATTGTAGACAAACGCAAACACAAACAAATGTTGTATCATGCCCTCTGAAGAGGCATATGAGTAACCTCCCCCCAGACCTATGCAGACAGATAACAGCAGGCCAGGCAGTGTGATGTGGGTTGGGTAGGCTATGAAGTCACAAACTAATATGCATGTAATTGGAAGCTAAGGTCTGTAGTACAGTGGTATGCCTCAAGCCAGTACAATAGGCAACAGTACAGACTGAAACAGAGTACCTGACATAGCAGTGCAGGCCTAGCAAATGTGCATGTGTCAGGTGTACCGCTCATCCTATGAACACCCACAGTAACAATCAGGTGTGCCCCCCCGGGTAGAAATGTACAAATAATAGCTGCCCCCCCCCCCCTGTATGTAGAAATGCTGATAAGTCTATGCAAATTGACTCATGGAAGCCCTGCAGGCACAGCGTGCTTTCTGTCAATGTACAACACAAAGGCGAGCCCTAAAGTAAAAACCAACTTGATTTTTCACACACATATAGTATATATGCCCATAGTGGGCATGCTCACACTCTTAAACAAATTTAGCAAATTTCAGTCAGCAACATACTGAAAGGCCATACTGAGCACGCTCACACACTAAGGCCATGTCTGAGTACAGCAGTGGGCCACATCTGGCAGTTGCAGTTCTTATTCCAGACACTTGTCACTATTCACCAATCCTGCCTTGTGCACACAGTGATATGAAAACAGACCCATATCATATATTGGACCCCTGTTATAATCAGACTATGTACTAAAAGTACTTAAGTTTTTCAAAGAAAGTGAAAATCCAAAGAAGATCAATAAATCTCCAGTCAGTATCATCAAGAAACAATGAGCACTCCTAACATTATCCAAGCCATGTTCTGGCAAAAATATTGCCAAAGAGTCCATAGAGAACCATGAAGCTTTCTTTTGCTATGTCATAAATATCAATGTAATCTCATATATGTTCTGAGTCAGTGCAAAGTGTAAATGAATACATGTACATGATTGACATTGCCAACATCTTGTCAGACAGGTTCATTCATATTTACCCCCGTCTCACTGACAAAAGGGCCCATTACCATACCTGGAGATTGTGAAAACCCAGATATCACATATACAAAGGTTAAACAGCTCTATCCAAACCTAAAAACACAGCATCTATGTGATGACATGGTTTCCCTGGCTGTGTCATATGTGAACTCCAAAACAAACACACCCTGCACCTGAACAGTCTGTTGAGACTCACCCTCTGTACAGGATATGAAACTGTTGAATGGGTTACAGCAATGTTTGGCACACTCCAAAAGTGTTGGTGTACAACAGACCATGGGAACTATTGTCTTATAAGCCTAATAAGCCTGATCTGCAAGGCCATGGAGTCCTTAATTATGGAACTCATAAACAGAGTTATTGGGAGCCTACAAACACCCAACCCTACCCATTTTGGTTTGGTCAGGGGCAGATCATGGTTCCTAAACCTGCTAGACAGTTTTCAAAGCAGTCACCCAGGACATACATCAATGAAATGAGCTACACACGGCCTACATAGACCTTGAAAAGCCCTTTTCCAACATCCCACACACATGTCATATCCACAAAATCAACAACCTGTGCATAAACACGTATGTCATCTGATGGATTGCCAACTGGGGCACAGATAGATCCCACAAGGTAAGAATTGTGGTCTCCCTGTTGGACTGTAAGCTGGTAACAACTGCTGTCCCCCATGGCTCAGTCCTGGGACCCCTCCTGTCTGGTGTATACTTTCCAGAAATACAGTTAAACACACGAGGGCTATGGTTATCAAAGTTTGTGGATGACTGCAAAAAGGTTGTCATAATCGATGTTTGGGACAACAGAGACATCCTTAAAAAGGATCTCCGTCAGACAGATGTGGTGTCAAAATTATGGCCTCGAGCTACAGTCATACAAATACCACATAGGTGCCAACACCCTAAATATGGAGGTAATAATAAGGGATCTATGGACACATGTGGATAGTCATCTCCACTTCCAGAAACACATTCACAAAGTGATTGGAAAATCATGCTATGTGTTCTCACAAATTGCCAAGGTCTTTGCATGTAGGTCAAAGGAGGTTCCCTCTACTCATCAGTCATCAGACCCATCAGAGAGTATCACGGCACACTTGCAATGAATCTGACTAGGCACCTTCAGCAGCTGGAAAGACTACTGAAGTACCTCAACAAGAGGATTACTGGCCTCAAACAGTTGCCCCATGCAACAAGACTGAAGTTAACATAAGAAAAAATACCCAATGGATATTGAACTTGTAAAATAAAAACACCACGACCAACCAACCAAGTATTCAAAAATGTTTTAATCAGAGTGATGATGCCATGTTTTGATGGTGAAAGCGCTTAGTGTGTGGGTTAAAACATTTTGGAATACTTGGTTGGTCGTGGTGTCTTTATTTTACAAGACTGAAGTTAACTCAATCTGTACTCTGTTGCATACTGTCTACTCAGGCGATCTCTGCCCAACAGACAGGTCCATGTCCAATGCAGGACTGATATAAATGCGCTATCTGAAGTAAACCCAAGCTCACTTTGCCACTGTGCCACATGCTCTAGGGATATCATTATCACAACAATAAATAGAAAATGTTGGAGGGATACATTACTAACTCACAGACTTCCCTTGCTTTGGAACAGGCTCCCAACCTACATTAAGCTGAGCCCCTCACTGACACTCTTCCAGAGGAGCCTTGATGAGTGTATGTGAAACTGAACTGTCACACCATGGATCACTTCACCAGCTCTACTACACAGAGGCCTAGGGAACTAACCCCATGTGTGGTGATAGCTGCACACTCTGGCCATACTAATATATGCCTTCAGGCAGATAGCCTATTACCTACCTATATATATACATATATATATATACATATATATATATATATATATAAATATATATATATATATATATATATATATATATATATATATATATGTATATATATAGGGGGAACACAGTATAATAAGCCAAAGATGGATGGGCAGAGATGTCTGTAAGAGGGTGACCATGACAGGGAGCCATCCAGGACTGTCCCACCCAGCACACATCCCAATAGCACAAAAGACATGAGGTGCAAATCTCACCCACTGTACATAACAGCCACCAGTATCTGTAAGCATTACAGTGTATGTGGTCCATGTGCCTGCTGTACAACATGACTGTACATTGAAGTGCACATCTACTGTCTGTAGACATGTACCTATCACAAAGGTTCATAGGTATGTAGTAGACTATCTTCACGAAGTCATATATTAGCCTAGGCAAGTTGTGCAGCTTTCACCACCCCATTGGGTAGTCTCCTAAGCCCTAGTTCTAATAGTTAGTACCCTAAGCCCCTTTCTAGTGGGGCTACTGATGTGATGCCTGGCATGAATTGTCTGTTTCCCATCCACTCATCAAGGTTCCTATTGAAGGGTGTCAGCGAGGGGCTCTATCTGATGTACATCGGGACTCTGTTCCACAGTAAGGCAAGTGTCTGGGATGGTACTCTATCCCACAAGCATGTTGTATTCATTGTTGTGAGGAGGTTCATATCCCTGGAGTGTGTAGTGTGACTCAATTTTGTTATCCGTAGATGGAGCATGTTCAACAGTTATGTGTTGGGCATGGCTCTGTATGTTAGGCAGAGTGTGCCTCTGAGTAGGCGGTATGCAACGGAGAACAGATTTAGTTTTACCAGTTGTGTTGCATAACACAACTTTTTGAGGCCAGTAATCCTCTTGGTGAGGTATCTCTGTGGTCTCTACAGCCGCTGGATATGCTTAGTCGACTACATCCAAAATGGTGAATTGTATTCAATGATGGGTCTGATGACTTAAGAGTAGAGGGCCACCACTACCTCTTTTGATCCTGATGCAAACCCTTTGTTGGTTAGATGGGCCACATAGGATTTCCTAATCACTTTGGCAACATGCTTGTCATAGGAAAGATGACTATCTACTTGTGTCCCCAGATCCCTTATTACCTTGTCAGTTTTTAGGGGGTAACACCTATGTGGTAGTTTGTGGGTACTTTGTTTTCACCAAAGGGGATTACTATGCATTCTTCCACATTGAGCTTGAGGCCATGATTCTGACACCACACATCTGTCTCATAGAGTCCCTTCTGGAGAATATTTGTGTCATCCGGGGAAACTATTATGGCAAACACTTTACAGTTCCCAGCAAACTTAGTCAACCACAACCCTCCTGTGTTGGCCTGTACTTTTGAGAAGTCTATACCAAACAGGAGGGACCCCAGGACTGAACCTTGGGGGCACCAGTTGTTACTGGTGTAGAGTCTGACATGTAGGCAGCAACTCTTAATTTGTGGGATCTATCTGTGAGCCAGTTTGCAATCCATCTTGTGATGCCTGGATTCATGCCCAGGTTGGTGAGTTCATCTATGATACCTGACTGGGGAATGGTGTCAAAGGTCTTAGCGAGGTATAGGTAGGCTGTGGGGAGCTTATTTCAATCATATGTAGCCTGGGTAACTGTCTCAAAGAAATCCACCCAGTTCAGGAGGTGTGATCTGCATTTGATGAAGCCAAACTGGGTGTGCTCAACTGTGTGAAGGTTCCCAATGTCTTTATTGTTGACTTCCATTATGATTGGCTCTGTTGCCTTGCAGATCAGACTCATCAGGCTCATAGAGTGTGGATGCCAAGGGTCTTTTGTGGCCCCACCCCTGTGGAGTGGGAAGAACATTGCTGTTCAACATTCTATGGGTACATATCCTGTAGAGAGCATGTAGAGAGAGGTGTAGGTATCCTTGATGAATATGGATACATCCCCACCCTATGTGCTATGATCCAGGTTCTGATGCTGGAAGGTATGGAATGAGTAGCATCCTGGTAGTGCTGGTGTGCTCTCTGGAGCCTTGAACTAAGTTTCTGTTACTGCACAGATATCAATATTCTCCATACTGAGAAGTGCCTCGAGTGTGTGCATTTGGAGGCTGAGACATCTGGCAATGAGTAGCATTTAGCTCACTTTGTGGTTATTTGTGTTGGTTACGGGGTTTGGTTTGTCCTGAGTGACCGGTGCTCCACACCTGAAGTCAATGCCTCATTGGTCCGATCTGACCATAAGCTAATTACCCTACATATCCACATTCTGCCCCCACCCCACATTAAGGAAACCATGTTAAAAAATTTCTCCAAAGCCAACTTCATGCTTCTTAAGACAGACGTGGTGAACTTCATGACACCCATGCAGATGGACAATACAGTTATGACTACTGAATCCTACACAATTGCACTTTATAAGCACTTACATGAGTGCATGGATCGTGCTTATCCCAAACTGAACCAAGACACTATCCTCCAAAAAAAAGGAAGCCAGTCTGGTGGTCCCCTGCCATAAACAAACTGTACAACAGAAGGAAGAAACTGTTGCAAAAGTGAGTAAAATCCCATGAGTGGAGGAGCTCCCTGGTCAGCCTCAGTAAGAAGCTGCAATCCCTGATAAAATCCTCCAAAGCTAGTTATGAAAACAAAATCGCCACTGATTCTAAAGACAACCACAAAGCATTCTATAGCTATGTCAAGAATCTCAATGGCAACACTCAGATCTGCTCTGAGTTGCAGCACAATGGTACTAAATATACAGACCCAACTGATATTGCCAACATCCTGGCAGATAGGATCAGTGCTAACTTTACCCACCTCTCACCCATGAAATAGCCCATCTCTATACCGGAAGAATACAAAGTTGCTATCATCACGGCTGCACAGGTAAAAACCACTCTCCAAAGCCAGGAACACAGCATCCATGGGGCCAGATAACATCCCAGGCTGCGTTCTACATGAACTACAGAATGAACTGGCACCACACCTAAGTACCGTGTTCAATCATAACCTCACCTCAGGCTTTGTGCCTGCTGAATGGTGCACAGCGATGGTTATCCCACTACACAAGGGGGGAGCCTCCACGGACCCCAGGAACTAGCACCCTATTAGCCTGAGGAGCCTGGTCTGCAAGGCCATGGAACATATCATCATGGAACTTATAAACAAAGACATTGGTAATCTCCAAACCCTGGACCACAACCAGTTTGGGTTTGTAAAAAGCAGCTCATGTCTACTAAACCTGATAGACTTCTTTGAAGCAGTCACCAAAGCTGTAGACAAGGGTAAGGTGGTTCACACAGCTGATCTAGACCTTGCCAAGGCTTTTGACACCATCCCCCACTCTGGAATTATAGATAAACTCACTAAACTTGGTATAAATCCCTATGTCACAAGATGGGTTGCCAACTGACTCACTGACAGAACCCACACTGTGAAAGTAGCAGACTCCAAAGCTGACTTCAGACCAGTGACAAGTGGAGTACTACAAGGTTCAGTCCTGGGTCCTGTCCTGTTTAGTATCTACTTCCCTGAAGTACAAGCTAACACAGAAGGTCTTTGGCTAATGAAGTTCCCAGATGACTGCAAACTAGGAGCCATAATCGAAACTACTAACAATGTGGACATCCTACAAAAAGGCCTCACTGAGACTGATGCCTGGTGTCAAAGCCCTGGCCTCAAGCTCAATGCCAAAATGTGCATTGTCATCCCCTTTGGAAAAAACTCTGTACCCATGAACTACAGCATAGGCGGTAGTATACTTAACACTGAAAGTGTGATAAGAGACCTTGGGACACAGGTGGACAGTAGTCTCTCCTTTGATAATCACATTGCCACAGTAGTCAGGAAATCCTTCTACGTGGCACACCTCATCACAAAAGGTTTCTCATGCAGAAAAAAAGAGGTCATTGTTCCTCTCTACTCATCACTCATTAGATCCATTATAGAGTACAATGCCCCTTTTGGTATGTACCTCACAAGATATCTACAACAACTGGAAAGCCCGCAGAAATACATCACAAAGAGGATTAGCGGCCTCAGATACATGCCCTACGCAGACCATCTCAAAACACTCTAGGTTTACTCTGTCGCATATCGCCTACTCAGAGGTGATCTCTGCCTAACATACAAAGCTATGTCAAACACAGAGCTGTTGGACATGCTCCACCTAAAGAAATCCCAATCCCTCCAAGCTTCAGCCCCAAAACCCAGACCAAAATACAAAAGGAGGGGGTGTATCCAGTTTCATAAAGGATACCCACACCTCCAGTTAGTGGCACAGCACAAGGCCTCGGAGACCATCCAAGTGCAACTAACAGTGGGCAAAGCTGATTATCAGATCGTAGCCTGCTTCAGATCACCTACCTTGTCTCAGGACCCTCACTCAGCATTCCTGAGAACACTGGAAAATATAAAGGTCCTACCAAACACCATGATATTTGGAGATTTCAACTACCCAAACATTGACTGGGAGAATTACTCAAGTACAAACTCCTTTGCCCAATACTTCCTAGAGTTTATAAACTCAAATGCCCTGGAACAGCTGGTCACCATGCTCACTAGAGGTGACAACATACTAGACCTGATCATCACCAAAATGGGGGATCAGTGTTCCACACCAGAGGTAAACTGCTCGCTGGTAAGATCAGATCGTAAAGTAATCACACTGGACATCCACATCCCGACCCCACCCCAGTCAAGGAAACCACTGTGAAAAATTTTTCAAAAGCAAACTTCACACTTCTCAAGACCGAAGTGGAAAGTTTCAAAGCCCCCTTGCTACAGGATAATGCTATCCAATCCACAGAATCCTTTAGAAGTGCATTCTATGAGCATCTACAGGGATGCATGGATCGAGCCATCCCATGTAAAACCAAGACTCACTCCTCCAAAAAGAGGAAACCAGTCTGGTGGTCCTTGGCCATAAATAAGCTATACAACAGAAGGAGGAAACTACTACATGATAGAGCAAAATTCCAAAAAGGAAAGGCATCACTGATCATTATTAGCAAGAAACTACGATCGCTTATAAAATTATCCAAGGCCAGTTTCTAAAGAAAACTTGCCAAGGAATCTAAAGATAACCACAAAGCCTTCTTTAGCTATATCAAACATTTAGGTGGCAACTCTCAGATATGCTCTGAGCTACTGCAAAATGGCAAAAAATACACTGAACCAACTGACATTGCCAACATCCTGGCAGACAAGTTCAGTGCAAACTTCACCCCCCCTCACCCCCAAAAGGGCCTGTGTCCATCCCTGAAGAATGCAGAGCCCCAGACATCACGGACATGCAGGTAAAACAGCCCTCTCCAAAGCTAAGAACACAGCATCAGTAGGACTGGATGGTGTCCCAGGGTGCGTCTTACACGAGTTCCAAAAGGAACTAAACCCTCACCTAAATTCACTATTCAGATTCATCCTTACCACAGGCTATGTACCCAAAGAATGGCATACAGCAACAGTCATCCCACTCCACAAAGGTGGTGCCACAACAGAACCTGGGAACTATCGCCCTATAAGCCTGACCAGCCTGGTCTGCAAAGCTATGGAGTGAATTATCATGGAACTCATAAAAAGAGACATTGAGAACCTCCAGACACTGGATCCTACCCAATTCAGCTTTGTTAAAGGCAGATCTTGCCTCCTAAATCTATTTGACTTCATTGAAACAGTTACCAAGGCCATAGATAAAAGGTTTTTTTTTCTTTTTATATATATTATATAATGATTCCATGCTATGATGATGTGTTGAAGAAGAAGAAGACAGATTTCTGTAAGAAAGCAACCTATTTTATTTCAATAAAATTAAGTGTTTCCAGCACAGTATCCTGTATTCCTGGCGTTCATTCACCTTTGGTGTGTTTGCAATTTTGTTGTTTCGCTGGGATTATCATCTTTATAAAGGGAAGGTAGTCCACACAGCCTACCTGGACCTCACTAAGGCCTTCGACACCATTCCCCACTCTGGCATCATAGACAAGCTTACCAGCTTGAACATTAACCCCTATGTCATGAGATGGGTGGCCAACTGGCTCATGGATAGAACACACACATGGTCAGAGTTGCGGGTGCCATGTCCGACTCTAAACCAGTCACAAGTGGCGTCCCACAGGGCTTGGTCCTGGTACCCCTCCTGTTCAGTATATACTTCTCTGAGGTACAGGCAAGCACGGGAGGACTATGGCTGACCAAGTTCGCAGATGACTGCAAACTGGGGGCCATAATCGTCTCTCCGGCTGACACAGACATCCTCCAGAAGGGTCTTACAGAGACAGATACCTGGTGTCAAAACAATGGCCTCAAGCTGAATGCCAAAAAATGCATAGTCATCCCCTTTGGAGAAAACAAAGTGCCCATGAATTACCACATAGGTGGTAATCCACTAGGTACAGAAAATGTAATTAGGGACTTGGGGACCCAGGTAGATAGTAACCTCTCCTTTGATAATCACATTGCCAAAGTGGTTAGAAATTCCTTCTATGTAGCCCACCTAATCACGAAAGGGTTCACCTCTAGATCAAGAGAGGTCATTGTGCCCCTCTACTCAACACTCATTAGGCCCATAATAGAGTATAATGCCCCATTTGGTATGTACCTTAATTGGCACATGCAACAGCTGGTAAGACCACAGAAGTACCTCACCAAGAGGATCATGGGCCTCAAAGAGATGCCCTATGCAGCTCAACTAAAGAAACTCCAGCTCTACTCGGTTGCTTACTGCCTGCTCAGAGGTGATCTGTGCCTGATGTATAAGGCCATGTCCAACCCGGAATTAATGGACATGTTCCACCTCAAGAAAACCAAATCTCTTAGAGCCACACACTCCAGTGAATTAAACCTCAGCACAGCAATAAACAGGACGTGCTGGAGGGATAGATTCCTGTCCCAGAGACTTCCCATACTCCGGAATAAACTACCTATCTATATCAAACAATGCTCCTCATTAGCACTCTTCAAGAAAAATCTTGATGATTGGATGGGAAATAGGAAATTCACCCTGGGGATCACTTCTGTGTCTCTGCTCGACAGTGGCACAGGAAAATAAATTCCTTGGGTGGCAAAAGCCAGGGTGCCTTTTTGGCTGGGCTTGTATAGGCCCCAGGGCCGATAGCCTAGTACCTACTTATGAACCTATGAACCTTTGAGCCTTGCCTAAAAAAGGTAATATGGGGACAGCAAGAGCCTTGGCCAGTATTCAGAAGCATAGGGGCAACAGGTGCAAACCATCTGTAGCGAAGCAAAGAGGCTTGTCTATCATGTCATCACAGGCAGAAAGAGACTGGATCCCCTTTGAATGACACCAGAAGCTCAGCCAATTGTTGAAGTTTATCGTCTTTCTGTTATATTGCAGTATCATGTAGGTGAAGGTAAGATGCTTCTCAAGGTCAGGGTCATACCAGCCTGGGCTACATGATCATAGAGCTAATATATATCTCTTGTCATGTTGTCCTAGGAGGTATGTCTCAGATAATTCACACTGACATGTACAAAGAACACATCATATATGTACCTGTTCTGGAGTAATGTAAGTGCTTGTGTTATGTGGCGGATCATAGAACCTGACAGACAACTGACAGTAACCTTCCCCTTGTCCAGCTGAGTGAGTGGAACATCTGTGAGCCTGACTATGAAGTCACCTATTACTAGTGTGTTGGGTATGTTGTTTTGCCTTAGGGCCTGTTGTGAGGCACACTGCTTTGGTGTATTATGTGTTTTCTGGCGTGTGCTTGGAGCTGCATGTTGCTTGTTTGTCTGCTTAGGAGGACACTCTCTCTTTTTCAGACTAATATTTGTATTCTCCGAGTATGGTAATGTGTATTTATGTGTGTGTTTTGCTGGTGCTTATATTGTAGGTCTATGTGAGACAGTTGGTGTTGTGGTTGTATGACCCTACTCCTCCTGACTGTATTGTCCAGTATTGGGTTGAAAGAGCTTAGCCACTGGTTTGACCCTGTGTGTGCCAGCTTGTGGTGCATCAACGCATATATGATATGGTCATGGCCTATGCATACAATACACTCACAATACACCTAGTATGATAAGCCTGCTGAGGTTAGCAAATGTGAAAAAAACCTTTGGGCAAACTGTCAGCAAGTAATGTCTGTATTGCACCCTGTAACTCCATATTGCTTGCTGAAGTGTAATGACGTACTTAGTTTGGATTAAGAACACTGCACTTGCCAACTGTGTGTGTCTGTGTGTGTGTGTGTGTGTGTGTGTGTGTGTGTGTGTGTGTGTGTGTGTGTGTGTGTCTCCCTGGGGAGAGAGCAACCTTTTTGGAGACTACTCACACCCCTTAAAAGTGGTATACTCATCTTTGTCAAGTCTGATGATGTCACCATCCTACAAATATACCTGTGGACAAATGAAATCCCAGTAATGTGTATAGTACATCGTGTAAATGTGTACAACTATAGTATCATGATGTAGTTATGTAGGGGTTTGAATCCTTCACTTGCCAACTGTATGTGAGAGTGTGTGTGTGTCTCCCTGGGGAGAAGAAACCTTTTTGGGGACTACTCACACCCCTTAAAAGTGGTATACTCATCTTTGTCAAGTCTGATGATGTCACCATCCTACAAATATACCTGTGGAAAGAAAAAAAACTCCCAGTAATGAGTATAGCATGTCGTGTAAATGTGTACTGCTGTAGTATCATAATGTAGTTAGGTAGGGGTTCAAATCCTACCCTTGCCAACTGTGTGTGTGTTTCTCCCTGGGGAGGAGCAGCCTTTTTGGAGACTACTCACACCCCTTAAAAGTGGTATACTCATCTTTGTCAAGTCTGATGACGTCACCATCCTACAAATATACCTGTGGAAAAATGAAACCCCAGTAATGTGTATAGCTCATTGTGTAAATGCATACTGCTGTAGTAGCATAATGCAGTTAAGAAGGAGTTTGAATCTTGCACTTGCTGATTGTATGTCTGTGTTTCAGGTGTGTGACACCGTTGGTCAATGTGGAGTGGATTTTGATTTTTCTAGTGTATGACATATCAGAATGACAACTGTATGTGCTTTATACATATAAGGTAGCTGTAGGGCAAATCTATATACATACATGTGACCTCAATTATTTCATAGGTGGGTACTCTGCTTTCTCCATGAACGCATCTGTTATCTTTGCCAGAGCATGCTGGCGCTTTCCAGACCTTAGGTCACTTCTGTATGCTTGTGACAAGCTTAGCCACTGCAGTTATCCCTGGGATATGTCTTCTGTTTCACATTCACTCATCCTGGTTTCTATTGAATGGTGTGAGTGAGGGTTTATGCTTGAGGTATATTTGAAACCTGTTCCAAAGCAAGCAAAGTCTGGCACAGATGACTAATCATTATAGGTGTGCAACAACCTCTGTGGATCTGCATGCAAACCCTTTATTGTTTATGTGCTCCACAGAGGGATTTCCAAAACCCTTTGGTAATGTGATTATCAAAGGAGAGATGACTAAACACATGGCTCTATGTATACATTAGTACCTGTTCCACATTTTGGGGGCTACTACCTATGTGGTACTCTGGGGATACTTTGTTTTCTAAAAGTGGATAACTATGCTTTCTTTGGCTTATAGCTTTCCAGCATGAGTTTAACACCAGGTATCTGTCTGTATGATACCCTTTTGGAGGATGTATGTGTCATCTGGAGAATAAAGTACAGCCCACAGTATGCATTTTCATCAAATGCGGGAAGACATATCCCTATTGTGTTTGCTTGTACCTAAGAAAGCTATATGCCAAACAGGAGTGGTCCCAGGACTGAGTGCAGGTGAATACCACTTGTTACTGGCATAGAATAGTACATGGAGGCTGCAAATGTTACTGTGTGTCCTACATCTGTGCGTCAGTTGTCAAGCCATCATCTAACAATCGTTTATGGTCAGTCTGTTGAGGTTATGTATAATACCAGAATGTGGGATGGGTATGAATTGCTGGTAAGCTATAGCTTGGCTGTGTTGACCTCCCCTCCCTCATCTATAGCCTTGTTAAGTGGCTTGAAGTCTACTAGGTGTGGGAGCCATGATCTGGCCTTTAGAGAACCTAAGTGGGTAGGGTGCAGTGTTTGCAGGTTCATAATGTCTCTGTTAATGAGTTCCATAATGCTGTGCTCCATAGCCTTCCAGATAACATTTGTCTGGCTTATAGGGTGAGAGTTTCCAGGATCTGTTGTAGTTCTACCCTTAATAAATTTATGTTAACATTTGCACTGGGTGTGACGAGGGTGGACAGGTTTAAGAATAAGTATATTAGAGGGTCAGGCCAGGTTTGAAGGTTAGTAGACCAAGTCAGATAGGCAGGATTAAGTTGGTTTGTACATGTGCTGAGGAGGGATGCAGAGTATATTGTGAAATAGATGCTAAGGATGAAGCCGCCAGATAACAGGAAAAGAGGAATGCCTAAGATGAGGTTTATGGCTGTGGTGAGAGAAGACATGCAGGTGGATGGTGTGACAGCACAAGATGCAAAGGGCAGGAAGAAATGGAAACAGATGATCGTCTGTGGTGACCCCTAATGGGAGCATCTGAAAGGAGAAGAAGAAGAAGACATTGTAGCTCAACCCTTGTGGACTGTGAACACCATTACCGTGCATCATTCCACAAGTATGTAACCTGTACAGAGGCTGCATCTGGACAGAGTGTTTAGGTGAGTGGTGACTTCATATGTCAGCTTGTGTATGACACAGCCAGGGACACTGTCCAGTACCATTGCCACTGTGGTTTGGACTTTGGTAAAGAGATGTTTTAACTAGAGTGTCTGTGAATCATCAGGTTTTACATTCTTCAGGTCTGGAAATGTGGCCCTTGTGTAAGGACAGGGTTGTGAAATCCGCATTCAAACTGTCTGACAAGGAATTGGTAAAGTCAGTCAGATAAGTGTACTTTGTGACCATTTACATTAACTGTGACTCGATCTGAGATTTCCCCTGTAGATTGTAAACAACACTAAAGAAAGCTTTAGTGTTGTCTTTGGAATCCTTGCCATTTTGTATTTTGAAGCTTACCTTGTATGTTTATTGAGGGATTGTATTTTCCCAATGATACTGACCAGAGAGGTTATCCCTTCTTGGTATGTAACTCTTTTTTGGTACAACTTCACACCTTCTATTATATATTTAGTTTATGGCAGGGGTCCATGAGACTAATGCACTTTTACTGTATAAGTGAGAATTTCTTGTGTTTGTGATAGCACGGTCCATGCAACCCTGTAGGTGAACAGTGTGCATTACTAAAGGATTATGCAGCTGGGACAGTGTTAACCTTAGTAATGCAAACCAATGACAGATAGCAACAACAGCATCACCCACAGCACACTGTCAACCCGTGTCATACACACACATGCATACTCAAGTTCCAAAATGTGTGTAGTACAATGCATACTGGCCACCAATAGAAACTATGGAGTGTTAACACTGGCCAATACAGGGCATGTCACCCTGCCGATGTGTCCAATATGCATGTATATGCAGACAGTGCACCTCCACCATATTCACAAATGGACACCTGCATGCACACAGTTCCACCATGTGTCTCCCACATACAGGGATTTGTCTCTGGCCACGGATACGGAACCTGTGCCTGGCAGGGGTGCTACAGACAGTATCAGGTACTAATCCAGATTGGGTACTATCCAAAGAGGTTGACATATGTCCACTGAATCCAGGTATCTGCTGGGACTAGCCAGAGCTATGTGCACGTGGTCTGCTAGGATGGTCTATGGACAGCCCCCCCCCCCAACATTGCTGGGGCTGGTACTGGCACTACGGGAGCGGCTGTGACTTTTTGGATGTCCACGGCGACCTCCAGCTGCTGATGTTGCTGGCATACATCCACATGGATTTGAATTTAGGAATAAACCAAGAAAGAAAGGAATTCACTAGCCAAATATATAGAAAACCTTACTTCGCTAATCAGTATTTACACAAAGACAGTCTGCATCCTACCCACATGAAAAAAGGAGTTATTAAGGGACAGATGATAAGATTGAGTAGACTCACTTCTAACAATGATATGTTTGAAAAAGAAGTGTCTATTTTAAGATCATTATTTCAAAATAGGGGGTACGATTCAGACTGGGTTAGAAAAATAAGAGTGTGAAGTTAAGACATTAAGAAATGGTGTGGCTAAGCCCATTTTACACTCTAAGGAAGTAATGGTGGGTCCAGTGTGTCCAGTTAGCCTGGGTTATTTGAGGAGAGAGGTGAGAGAGGTAAATGAATACAGAATTTCATTTCCCATACCAATAGTTAACGAAATATGGTACATCAAAAAGTTATAGAAAACAACTGGAGAATAATAATAGGCAATAAAGAATTAGTGGACACAATAGGGTTGGTACCTAGATGATTCACTTACAAAAGAATCACTAATATCAAATACATGTTAGAATCTGGTAAAGAGAAGGAGGGTAGTTCCAATCGCTTGTGCACTAATAAAAAAGGTACATATAGCTGTAACAATTGTAAACAGTGTAGGGTTATTAGTAATTCATCTTTTGTAACAATTGGGTATCCTAAGGAGACATTTTGGGCTAAAAAATATTTCAGTTGTAACAGTGAGTATGTTGTTTATGTGGCTATTTGTTCAACATGTGGAAATTATTATATTGGTAAAACCAAGAGAAGTCTCAAACGTAGGATATATGAGCACCATTTGGCAATAAAGAAGAAAGATAGAATGAATGCACTATCAAGGCATGCTGTGACGTAATGAATTCAAGAAGTTTGAATTTTTTGTTTTGGATAATGTAGAAAAAGCATTATTTGGTGGTGATTTAAACAATATATTAGAATGCAAAGAAGCTTTCTGGCAATTGTTACTGGGTGCAGACAAAGCCCCAGGCTTAAATGAAGTTATCAATTTAAAATGTTTTTTAATGTATAGATAGGTTAAAAACAAAACTATTTTAGTACAGATAATAATCGTTATTTATGAATAAGTTAGGATGATTGTATATATGGATTTTTTAAATAGATCAGTTTATATACATATAAACATACACACACACACACACACACACACACATATATATATATATATATATATATATATAAGTCATTTAATTGTTTTAATATCAATTAACATGTCATTTCCTGTTTTAGGTAATTGTTGTAATATAAAAAGGGAAAGGTGGACATTGTATTTGTATTTCTGAAGATGATCACAGTATTAAAAATGATTGAAAGTGCTAATTCTACTTGTCCAGATTCGGTTTATTTGATGGACTTTTGAGCTGGGTGTTTTGAGTTTCAAGTGTTTCTTTCAAGGTCTTTTTGAAGTGTTTTTGGCATACATCCACGTTGATGTCTCAACCATCCTACACTGTCCTGACACATGGACATGACATTGTGGAGGACATCCAATGTCTCACCCCAACGTCTATCAATGACCAAAGTGTAGTTACGTATGGCACCTGCTAGGTCACGGATACTGTCATTTACAGAGGTGTTATGAGCCCACTGTGCCCTTAGTCCCTGTCTGGTGTACCACTCCATTCATGTCTGTGCCTTCATGACAGCTTGGAACATCCGTGTGGTAGAAAGAGGTGTGGCATGTCTGCCAGGGGCACGATGACCAGCAATGCTCTGATGAGAACCCCTGGGTATCTGCCTATTTGGTACCATTCCAGACATCTGGCTATGGCTGCTGTGTCCTGATACATGTGCCATAGATACCACACTGTCCTGGCCAGTGCCAACCGTACACTGTCCCTCAGCTAAGGGCAATGGTGATGATGGTTGTACAGTCAGTATGACTGTGTGCATGGATGGGGTGGAGACTTGTGTACTGTCAATTGGTGGCCCAACAACAGACCCTGACAAACCTGCCTGTGCCTCAACACACCTATCCTCATGATCACTGTCTGTCTCAGTGACATCAGGTTCCCTGCTGTACTGAACCAGCCCCACCTCAGCACCTGTGAGAGGAAAACAGGAAACACACTTTAAGACCTGAACATGACTTTAGACCACATGCACACATGCGCACATGCACACATGCGCACATACACACATGCGCACATACACAAAAATACACTCCTCCCTAAAGCAGACACACACAACACCAGCAATCTCAGAACATACACAATAGCAGGTGATGGTGGGGTACAGTATCACAAGCAAAACAGTCATATCACACATGTCAGCATGCAGGACATGTGTTGCTCAACAGCATGCAGTGCAAGTGTAGACAGTCCTTGTTACTAACAGTATACATGGCTTTGATGCATGTTTTTTGTTATTAGGTGATGGGCCTCCCCCTGGAACACAATGCATACATGGACACAACATTGCTGTGCAGGTGTTCATAACCCTGTAATGTACTGTGCACCATAACTCACAGGTGTACATACCATTGCTGGATGTGTATCTGTGTGTCAGATAGGTATCCAGTGCTGATTACAGCCTCTGTGTCTTTAGCAAATAATTGTGGACACATTTTTAGCACATGCATGATGAGTATTCACACAACATCATCAGTGGTGCATGGATAATTGACGGAATACCATTCAGCCACATACCCAATGTATGGTACTTATGGTGAGTGTAGATCATATTGCGGACATGCCAGTCTCATCCATGACATGGCATGCTAAAACACAACTGCCTATTTAAACACTACACATACCCAATGTGTGTCATATGACCCCTAGCCACTCAACAGCATCACAAGACATATATGTGTCAGTTGTGCAAATGGTGATTGGTATGCATACATACATACATACATTAGTACTAAGCTAACTGCCCTTGCGAGCCATTTTAAGCTTAGACAATTATCCCTTGTGAGACTCAAACCCTACACCTTGTGTTTGTAAGGCAAACACCTTAACCATTAGGCCACCCTCCCAATCCCTTTGTTTAGAGGTGCATATGTGTGTGCACACACAACATTAAGGTGTATAGCAATGAAAGCTATGTGTAGTACTGTGGTTACAATAACTGGATGGGGTATAGTACCATAGGCCATCATCATGAAGCATCATGTGGTCACTCAAGGCTACAAATGTTTCCCAAACCAGCACTAATCATGCTGTGCTGGAAGTGTACTACCTTGGCTACATTCACCATTTCACAACCAGTTGTTACGTGAGTTTGTAAGGAGGCCAATAAGGAGCATTCCCTGACATGTATGTGTAGTGTGTTGCAGAGTGTTTAAATGCCCCATGATAGGCCTCTACCCCTCAGGTATATTATGTGTAATGTGTGGATGAGATTTTGGATACTGGAGTGTGACTTTACAGAATGTTTGGGAATCCTTTATGTGTAACATGTTAAAATGCTCTGTGTATGACATAGATGTGTATGTTATGTGCATGTTGAGTATCAACTGTGCCTATCCAATGGTCACTACAGTCTAGCCACATTTGTTTGAGATGGTCTGGGTATTGCATGTATTTGAGGCAGCTAATCACATTAGTGAGATGTGTGTGCTCTTACACCAAACATGCACAGCATGCATTATGGGTAGGTGTGTTACATGTGTACATGGCCTACACCTTAACAATGACATACACTTTTTATTTACAATAATAAAGGTAGAACACACTCACCAGCATCTGTCGCTGTCTTGATGTCACCCCAGAGGGACCTACATAGAGATGAGACAGGTTGTCAGTGGCCACAACTGTGGCATTGCTACTGTGTGTTTGTTGTCTTACAGTACAACAGTTTACATTCACAGGGCTACAGATTATGTTCCAAATGATTAGTATTGCACAACAACAGGCTCCACATCTTTGAACGACACACTCCATATCTCACATATGCATGATCTACCAATACAGATAACAGTAGTCTACAGATATGCCATGTTACCTGCATGCTCCATGTGTGCATGCTGGGTGGCTCCAACCACCACCATGGTGTATGTCTGCTGCTGTTGTTGTTGGGCAGGTGCCACCAGGCTCAGGAGCAGCTCCTCCACTCTGGTGAGGGGGGGAATGGATATTAACACCACCTACTGTTGCAAACTGTTGTCTACGCACATCAGCAGCACGCTGACAGACATGTCTGAGAAGATCACTGCAGTGGTGGCATACCTGCTCATATGTCCGGTTATGCAGGCCTACCTCACTTACCCTGCGGACAACATCTTGCCACATTGCAGTATGCTCCTGCTGGTCCTGGCTGGTTCATGAGAACATGAGACAGTAGTGCTGAATCATACTGCTAGTAATGATATCATCTTCAGCACTACTGTAACTGGGGTTCCTGCGATGGGTCATGATCCCTGGAAGACATAAATACAAAAATATGTCTGAGCAAGTCATATGGCACATTTAACATTATACAGTACAGATATCACTGAACTGCCATATATAACAACCTATAAGCTAACCGAGAGTGAAACACTGTAACTGCCACTTATCACTGCTCACCCCATAACTGCTTGAAAGTGCCTTGCTCACTCTCTAGCTAATGAACCATGTTCTGCACACCAACAAAATAAAATCACTATATAAGACTATACAAGAGTACCTGGCACACTGTATGCAACACGATGCACCACCTAGCAACAGCAGATATACATCAAGCTGATGTATAAAGAAATATATCATCCATCACAATCAGTGCAAGGTCCAGTAAATGTATTACTATTGTACCACAAAACTTGCTAATGGCAAACCCATGACAAAAATATGTGCACAATTGGGAATATAGGTCGCATACTGCTGTAGTACACTATGAATGTTGCTAGATACGCAGTTATATGTTTTACCACACATATGTCAAAGGACTCCCCTCCCCTGCTAAGATCCACTACAAATCCAGAAAAATTTAAATCTCTACTCCCTAATCACCTCTCACTAAACTGGAAATGTAATTGTATACTTCCTACCTAAATCCTTTCACTTCCCCTTGTAATTACCTCCCTCCTGCCCCTCTTTCTTCTAACTCTCTTTATCCCCCACCTTCTACTTTCTTCATCTTCACCCCACTGTAAACTCTATGTAAATTCTCTTATATCTTCAATTCCCTCTGACTACATGCCTCTTCTTGCAACTGTAACTTTCACTATTTACATAAAATGTATCATTCATCTGAAACTTAAAATGAAACTATATATTTTGTTTTCTGTACTATTAATACAATCTGTGTAAAAATTTGTATTTTTCCTATTTGTAAATTGTTTAAGGGTGCAATTTCATTGTAATATGTAGCTTAAAGTGTGTAATATGTTTATGATCGGAGCTTTTCTCCCCGGGCCTCCACTGAAAATGGGCCCTCGAGCCCAGTGGACGTCCCCAGTTATCAAACTGGAAATAAATAAATAAATAATAAATAAAATGTTACAGACATACCCACACACACATCAGACATAATTACAGGACACAAAGGTATGACAACCCAGATAAGCTTTCAGTGTGTACTATACAGTATTGTGTGTCAGTACTTACACAACCTTAATCTTGAGAAATGTAATCTGTGATGAATACAGGGACCACACAAAACAGTGGATGCAAGCAATGTGGACATACACCATACTTTGCTGTACAGGCCCAGAGCTTCAAGTAGTATTGCAGTACACACAGGATTTGCATTCAACATCGGTACCAATCAATAATCATAGATGTAGTGGTTTAGCCTCCAATGACACACCCTAGTTTAAACCAAGGGACTTAATCACACTGCATGCAAAAGCACTTGTTCTGCCTAGCAACAGAATACACAGCTTTTGCTAGGATCAAAGCAAGGATCCATAATACCATGACATAAACAGTTTCCCACTAAGCTATCCCACAGATACATATCTTTGACGTATTCACAAACATATTGACCATCGCAGTCAGTCAACAGTACAGAGAATCTATTGCAACAAGTAGATGTGTATGTATATATATATATATATATATATATATATATATATATATATATATATATATATATATATATATATATATACATATATATATATATATATATATAAATGTGTGTGTGTGTGTGTGTGCGTGTGCGTGTGTGTGTGTGTGTGTGCGCGTGTGTGTATATAAATATGCACATCCATTGGTCTACATATACAATTGTATGTAGGCACATATACATTTCACCTTTCATAGTGAGAATATCAATTATACAAAGGATATAAGGTGTACAGTAATGTAATAAAATTGCACAGTCTTGGGATAAATGCATTGAAGGTGTTCACAGCCCAGGTAGCTTTAACAGGCCTTACTGGCTTCAACATTGCAAACTGAACAAACCACCCACAGTGTTTAACTACCACATGTCATATACCAGCACTGTATGCTGTCTTGTTTGCCACACACCAAAACCTACATACAAATATGCACATATTAACCTTCACCAACATATATATCCCCCCCTTCACAAACAGTTGTAATATTTCCCCTGCTCTATGCACATATACAGATATGAATATATATGACACATATATATTTTCCTTATGTGTGTGGCATACACACACAAGGTCCACACTGTTGTAAGTCCCTAGACCTCACAGCTGAACTGTTGGGCATTGCTGCAACACAAACAGGTGTCACATATGAACACACACTAACATTAGGGGGGTATATATGGTTACAGATGCTAGATAAGCATACTAGACTGCTACATCAGTTGCCAATGCTAAGCTACACTTTAATATGACTATCATGCATGTGTTGTTCTGTCACACCCATGTTTATATAATGTCAGCGCTAATCCTCCAAACAGCCATTGGCCACACTACTGTACAGAACACAGATAACATGGATCAGATCTTTGACATTTAATGCTGAGCTACACATTTCACAGGTATGTCCCACTGGCCACAGGTACACACAGTATTGTCCATAGCAGTAGTTAAGCAGAACATCTGTGCATAAAGAAGTACTGCTGCCACATATGAATGGTTCACATTATGTAGACTATTCTTCAATAACATCTACTACATGCCAATAAATACATATGTGTCACATTCCTTTCCTTTGTATGATTTGGTAATATTTATTTTACTTTTTCATTTTCTCTGTCTCTCTCTCTCTCTCTGTCAGTCTCTGCAATAGAGTGATTGAGTTTGTTGGCAGAGATTGCAGCCTGTTTTTGTAGGAATTTTCACATGAGCATGTGATGGCCTCTGCACCAATTAGTGGCCACCATTTGCTAATTGCATGCAGCCTGCTGTGTAGTAATTGCAGTAATCACTGTCATAGCAACCCACTACTATAAATTGCTAACTCATGTAGGCGTGGCCCTTTCAGCTTTCCAAGATGGAGATCATCCTTGTTTGCTGTGGACATCATTGTTTAAGACAGAAGGTTGGTATAGTTCTTATATCAGAAGCCAGAGTGTAGCCAGAGATTTACATTTTGTACTCAGACCTAATGTTGCTGCTTCCTGTACTCACTTGTCAGAGTAGAAATGTACTCAACCCTCAAAATGCTACCCCAAGATACATGGAAATATGTACTTTCTTTTCAACTGTTACAATTAACTGCCATACAAAGCTAGTTATTGAGATGTATTCCTTTGGCACAAGAATTGTTTGTGAACTGCTATACTGTGAATATTCATTTACTCAGTTCTAAACAGTTTGTGCTTTTTTAGTGTTGACATTAGCACAAGCTGCTCAGAAAAACTGGACACATTTCAGTACTGTGAGTATGCTTACCTACATCCTTGGTAGACCCTGCACACACAGGTATAGTCTGCATTTGGGTAGGGTTGCAGAAGTACAGAGAGCGTAAGTACTATTGTGTGGATTTTATCTTGCTGGACTTACAGGGTTGCTGTGTACATGTTAGTTTATCAAGGCAAGTAGTCTGTCTGCGTAACTCCCAACTGTGGACCTAGCCACATGGTAGCCAGAGAATGGCCTGTTATTTTTTTGTCTGTGCACCACACAGGTCTTTTCAGCAATAGAGCAATGGCATTCTTACAGTTGGTTGCTACCAGTACATGGCTACATCCATTTGTATTTCAGTGTTGTATTCCTACATAAGGGTATGCTTCTGAAACTCCTTCCAAAGCTATTTGCACAGTGTGTAACAGCAGAAAGGCTGATATGCCTCTGTTTCTGCCTCTGCCAGACCTCTCAACCACTCAGGTACATATTTGAACAGACTCAGGAAAAAGTCAAGAAAAAGTCAGGGGCAGTCAGGGACACCTTTAAAATATTAGTGCCATTAGGTTGAGACATTGAGAGAATCAGAGCATACAAATTAATACACCTTTTCTGAAGTAAAAGAAGTGTCTAACTCTTAATTATTGTCATTATTCATTAAGTGTAATTCACCACCTTTCTGGCCAAAGTCAGTAGTTTTCGGAGGGATTCAGAGGGACAGAGCTAAATTTGTTTCAAAATCAGGGACATCCCTGAAAATTAGGGACAGTTGGGAGGTATGGCCTCTGCCCTAAACAGATATGCCAGTGTTTGTCCTGCTGTGATACTGTGTGGGGTTGTAAAGTGATGGTGCAACATTATTTCCTGCTAGAATGGCTGCTTCTCTTATCACAGTCGTGTAGTGTAATCCCACAACAACTGTTGGTCAACATCCACAGAACAAGTTGTGTGATATGGTATTCCTATTTTTCCTTTACATTCACTCATTCTGATGCATGATATATTTATTTAAGCACCAGCTTGATGTATCTCTACCTTGGCTTAGTGGTACTTCATGTTGTGTAGTGTGTGCAAGGTCCAGGGTTTGAGAATGACAGAGGTGTTTTATTTTGCTCCTGAGCAGAACAAGGGCCCTCCCATACAGAGTGACTAAGGCACTTTTAAGCAGATGTAAGCGGGTTTGCGTGGGTTTGCACATTGCTGAGCCAAGCGCAAACAAGCACAAACGCGTGCAAACCCGCTAACTACTGCTTAATAGTGCTTACTCCTGCTAACCCCCGTGCTCATTTCTTTGAAAGAAAAGAAAAATGGGGAGATAGGAAAGGGGTGAAAAAGGGGCAGAAAGAGGGAAAGACAGTATGGAAAATAGCTCAGGATGTGCAGGACGGGTGTAGAGAAGGTCCATTGCTGCCCATTTCTTCAACAGCAACAGCTGTGCATATGCAATAAATTTGGAGGTAGATATGAAACCTTCAACTCCTGAGAGTGGGGTGAGGACAACAAAGTATGTTGTAATGCCAATTAAATAACATTTCATGTGTCCAGTGGACATGTGTGCAAAATGGGCAGCTATGTATGGGGCGTAATTTTTTTTTGGGAGCAAATTGCCCTTTTTTTCAAGTGAGAGTGGAATGTGGGGTAGAGGAAGTAGGTATATTTGGGAAGGTAGGTTGGGGAGGTAAACAGACAAGACAAACAAGACACATACAAGGGTGGTATATGACACATGTGGTGGGTGAACACCTCTGACGGGGAGGGATTTTTGGAAATCGCAAGCCCATGAGTCCAAAGATGGAAACAGTGCGACTGAGGTCCCCACCTATGGGCAGTCACCACTGCACCTTCACGGCCCAGAGGGTGGCTGTGCTGGGGGCTGTGTAGGAGGGGCAGGCTGACCCAGGAGTTGCGCCACATGAGCCTCAAGCTGGTGTAGAGGTTCTGCATCAGAACATTCAATCTCTCTACGCACCACAGCTCGGGCAGTTCAAAGGGTGATAGGTGGCCCTCCTCTGCCCAAGCTTGCATGGGGGGGCCGAGCCCCATCCCCTGCAGGGCTTCCATCTGAAGGTGGCACAGGGCCAATGGAGGAGGAGGTCCCAGGCTGGGCACCGGATCTGCTGGTGCCAGGTGCCATGGCCAGCTGAGGTGGGACAGGTGGGTCCACTGGGACCGGCCTTCCCATACAAACTATGTTTTGGAGAGTTTAATAAAGATATGGGTTAGTAACAGTCAACAGCATTGCCAATTAGTTATAACAGCATGCAGAAGTATTCCCATTAACCCAACACACCAGATTTTCAACAGTTGAAAAGCGAGCCTAACACATGCATATATAGAACAATAGTGGACATTACAACAGCATGCAGGTTGAATTGATGGCAACAGGCCACCGATATTGTGGTATTGTAACAGGGCACATGCATAGAAATAAATGCAAATAGTTATAAACCAATAGGACATATGTCCCAACAAATGTTTTGAGATTAGACATACCGAATGAGGTGTGGAATTGCATTTTTTATGCACATACAGTAGGGTGGAAAAAAATAGCTCAATTAACAACTTATATATCCTTCTACTTTTCACTACATTCCTATTAAATGCAGTTATATGTCCCTTACATGTATTATTACACTACCCAATGTCCTTATATTGTGCAATTGTATTTTGCTAGATCATTATATACATGAGCTGTAGCTTACATACAAACTGTCCAAGATGCAGATGTTACTGCTACATATTTTGAGAGTTGTTCACACACACTACTGCTAAGATGGTACACTGACAGCTCTACTTTCATATAATTATTATCTAGATATGTTCAGGTGAAAGTATCAGTTATATGTTTAACAGCTCCCTACATTTCTGGCAGCACACTGACATTTCTGGGGAACACAATACCAAGCTACTCATGTGCCAGATTAACATGTACATGCTGGGCATGAACCAACAGTTGAGGGCTGTAGATATGCATAAAAGCTACTGGCACTCCCTTCATCCACATTATATGGGCCTACCCAAGTGTGGGTTGACTCTGCTTAATACAACACTACTATTTGTAGACTGCAACAGTACAACAACATATCAAAGAAAATGACACAGATGCACTCCAGGAATTATACATTTATTAAAGGATTATTACACCTTTATTTATTGGGTTAAAACACTTTTTGAAGGCTCTCTCATTTATTTTATATAACAGTACATGCAGAATAATTACTAACCTGCCTGATGATGCAGCCTTTGCAGCCTACCTTCATGGGCTTGCTGATTCATAGCCCGGACACCTGCAGCTGTGAAGTAAATACAGTGATATTGAGACATACCTATCCATAGTATAGACAAGCATAGCAATTCTTAACTACTTAATACAATGGCTACTTACTCAGTACTGGGGCATTAGGCATCGCACAGGATTCCTGGATCCACTGGTCCAGTTGATCCTCCCTACATCGCTTCAGGTCAGAATAATGGTGCCTGACCTGCTCACCAGTCCAAGGAACACCAGTGGCACTGGTGAGATCATGAGCAAGACTGTTCCAGGCCTCCATTTTATATTGGGTACCCTGGTACTGGCCCCACAGGAGTCTTTCCTCATGATTGTGGACAAGGAGCCAAACCATTACTTTGGACTCCTCAATGCTCCAGCATTGCACTCTAAATCGAGTTCCTTCTCCAACACCGGCCATGCTGACTGCAGAAGGAAGCTACAACCAGTTATAGCAAGTATTCCTGCCTGTGGAGCTTAAATATGCCTCATTTCCCGCACTTATTTGTGACTGGCCAGTTTTGAAAAAAAAACTCATCTGTAGGCACACCTGCTTAGCTGATGTTGGCAATGTTTAAAATTCCTTTGATAAGATATGTGTCTGTTGAAAGTGCATGTTTATGAAATGCTGTCATGGCTTAGTGGTTAAGTACTGTGACTATAGTGCTCAGTATCCTGAGTTTGAGCCCTGTTACTGCTTTTTATTTTCCTACTGGGCAGACCTGACTGGTTAAGGTACAGTAAAGGAGGTGTGGCCGTGTTTAACTGACTTTGCTCAACTTTGCCCGACTTTGCCCAGTGTTGCTCAGTGTTGCTCGACGTTACCCGACATTGCGCTGGTTAGCGCAGTGCACAGCTACGTGCAAATATGTTGTGATTGCGCTTGTTAGCGCGGTGCGCAGCTACGTACACAGACATTGTGCTGGTTAACGCTGTGCGAAGCTACGAGCAATTGGATTTAAATATGCTCAATACTGGTAAAATGAGCTTAGCAGTACTTTATATTGCTTAAAATAGGGTACTCATGCCTCAGAATGCATAATCATTTCACCTTTATATATATATATATATATATATATATATATATATATATATATATATATATATAATTTGTTCACTACTACATTTGACTTTTCCATGCTTTTTACAAAACTTATACATAAAAAATGTCAGGAAATATTTTTGTATACAGATTTCCAACAGAAAATGGAACGTGCAGTAGAATGCTTCCTCTTTGTGTGAAGGCTCTAACCACTACGCTATCGCTATTTTGCTTAATTTGCATATATTTTTCTTATTATCCTCTTCTGGTGTCTAAATTGCTAAGTGTAGCTAAGCAATGGGCAAACCTGCACAAACACGTGCAAATACAGGCAGCTATATCGGATGAAATTAAAAAAAATTTAAAATATTTCTATTTTTAATTTTGTCAGTTGTTTAACATATGGGGGAGTGTAGTGTTACATTGTGCACATGTGAGCGAACCCGCTCATGTAACTTGACATTACGGCATTTCTTCAATGCAGGGGTGTGGATTTTTAAACTGCTTGGCAGTCAGACACGCCCCCTACACTTGTCCATGCTCAATGTAAGCTTTAGAGTTGATGCAGCGTGCCCTCATTAATATGCATGGCGCGCTGCCGTCATACTCTTAGACTGGTGCTTTCGTGTAAGACTAATCTAGTCTTACAAGGAAAATTGGTAAATCCTGGGGTATATTTACGTTTTTTCCACATTTCTTGCCTTCCCATCTGTTCCTTCACCTTATATTCTTTCTTTTGTTTTTTAGCACATTCAGTTTCTGCCTGTTTTTTATCTACTTCTGGTTGATTTCTATTCCTGCTTGATGTCGATATGGTTCTGCTAAATTAAGCAGAGATGTCATCTTAGATTTATTCTCCTCAAGTTTCATAACTTTCACTACATTTGTTTCTTGTGAGGTCAGTAGATATGTGTGGAGTCCCACGATTGCAGATCTATACATGTAATCAATTTCAAGGAGCCCCATCCCTCCTTCAGAATAGGGAATATATAATCTTGGTATACACTGATTTTTATAAATCATTTGGTGAGCATGAAGCATCCTTCTTGTTTTAATATCCAGTCTATCCAACACTTTTTGGGGCCAGTCAGTCACTCCAAAACTATAAGTTAGGACAGGAAGAGCAAAACAATTTATGGCTTGGATCTTGTTCCTAGATGTCAATGCTGTTTTCAGGATTAATTTATGTCTTCTAAAGTACTCCTTACTGAGCTTTGTTCGCATTTGTTCATGTTTTATTGCTGATCCTTTATCAGTTCCCAAGTATTTATGCACTCCCTCTTGCTCAGGTTCTTTTATATCACATTCTTGTCCCAAACTTATCTTTTCCTGGTGATGCAGTTTTCCTTAACCTGTAGATGTGCTTTCCATTTCTCATCTGATGAGCTATACAGTTTTAAATCATCAACAAAGAGAAGCTGAGAAGTCATTAGATTTTGTTATTTTCTAGAAGCCAAATTGTAGCTATGGCCTAAGCTAAATAAACAGCTTAATGGATTAATGGCAAGGCAGAATAGCAATGTTGACAGAGAGTCACCCTGGAATATCCCCTTTAAATTTTTATCCCTGGGATAATAATCTGTCCTTTATCATGGCATGATTGCAAAGTGGTTTGCCACTGTTTCATGGTTACAGTAATGCAGTCAATCAGTGTAGGGTGTATCTTATACATTTTTAAGAACTCTTTTATCCATGAACATAGGATACTATCATATGCTTTTTTGTAGTCAATCCATGCCATATTTAGATTCTTCCCCTTCTTACACTTCTCCACTATAACTTGATTTAACAACAAATGATCCTTTGTTCCATATGACTTTCTTTTATTGCCCTTTTGTTCTACTGCCATAATTGAGTTTTCTTCTAAATGACTATAAACTCTGTCAGTGTCAATTCCCATGTATAGTTTGTATGTTGTCGGAAGACAAGTTACTTTATAATTTTTAGGGTAGCTTGAAGGTTCATTCTTGAGCAAGAACATTGTTTTACCTGTTGTTAACCAGTATGGTGTGTATTCGGAGTGCGCATATACATAGTTCTGACTCATGGCCAAATCCTCATGCAAAGAAGTTAATACTTTAAGCCAAAAGTTAGGTACTACATCTGGGCCTGGGTTTTTCCAGTTAGAGGCTTTTCTCAACTTTGTTTCAAGCTCTTTGGCTGGTATTTCATCCCATTTCATATCCTGTACCTTTAATCTTCTTATGCTTTCTTTTACTTCTTCTATCCATTTTGCACCTTTATGTTCCACAGGATCTTCATAGATACTTCTCCAAAATGTATCTACTTCCTCTTTTTTGGCAGTCTTTCAATTCCTTTTACCTTATTTCCCAATTCTCTATAAAACTTTTTTGGGTCATCAATAAATTGCATATTTTGTGTGTGGTTGCACTTGCTTCAGTAGTCTGTAAGTATAGGCACTCACACCACCTTTGATGATTCCTGTGGCATCATCATCATCATCATCTACATCATACTTATCACCCCCTATGGAGAGAAGGTTCTCCTCATCTGGTGTTAATGGCTGATTGCAGAAGGTGCCAGACCCACTAGTGCTGCTGTGGGCAAGTACAACATTCTGCCTAGCTTTGCTCCTTGCACATCCTAGTAGGCCATTTGCTCTTTTTCCTACAATGTTCAGTTCTTCCCCCGACATCATTGATGACAGCCACTAACTTGACGTCATGCCTTACCTCTTTCTTTGCCTGCTTTGTCCCCCCTTCCTCAAACAGATATTTACCATACGTCCTGAGAGCATTCATTTGGGTGTTGTTCTATTCAAGAGTGAAACTACCTCTGTCTTTGGTATCTTCATCCTTGCTGATGCAGCATGTTGTAACTAGAATGCATTAACTGAGGGCCATGATTAAACCAGACTCACACACATAACATCCACAGTACAACAGTTTAGTAGTAGCTATTGCAAAAGTCTGCTGAGTGTGATTTTAATTTTTCAAAGTTAAACTTTGTAATGAGTAATTATATAGGTAGTGTTATCATGGCTATGCTAATTCATTTTATTCTGCTGCCCTACTTCTCTGTAACCCTTACCAATGAATCTAAAAGTAAAAAAGTACCAGAAAACATGTACACAGCCATCAAATATGAGGGTTCCTATTAGAATGACGAAAACGCATTTTATCGGATGCATTTTTGTCGACACATGTAGGGTGAACAGGCAAAACAGTGGAGCAACTGTTCAGCGAATTCTTTCCCTGGGAAAGAAGTCGCTTGACCACTTCATTGCTTTGCCATGTTCTGAAATGTTGTGTGGTCCCTTGTCTGGTATAGCTCCCAAGCATGATTGTGCAACAGTTACTGACCTTAGGGTTAGGGTGCGGGTTAAGGTAAGTGCATATGTATGAAAATGTTTACTGTTTTTTATTTTGCATTATTTGTATGGTTGAGTTACGTGTGTATGTGTTTTCAGCTGTTTACTTTTGCTTTGGGGGGTAGAATTAGGGTTAAGGTAAGTGTTTATGTGTTTGGAACTGTTTATGTAAATGTGCAAGAGTTACTGACCTTAGGGTTAAGGTGCGGGTTAAGGTAAGTGCATATGTTTTAAAATGTTTACTGTTTTTTTTTTTCATTAGATGTATGGTTGGGTTACATGCATATGTGTATTTAGTTGTTTACTTGTTTTTTGGGGGGTATAATTAGGGTTAGGGTATGTGTGCATGTGTTTGGAAGTGTTTAATGTTTTTTTTTGTGGGGGTTGGAACAGTGATTTCTTTCCCTAGGAAAGAAATCGCTGTTTTTCGACATTTTCAGCTTTCGCTGAATATGTGTCGATGAAACACCGTTCACTGTTTTCAGCATTCAGTATTTTAATATAAACCCAAATATGGCACCCTACACTTTCCCAATCCTGTCCTTGTTAAGAGTGTAAAAAAATAATATCTGTCATCCCTTACATGTATGGTTATGGTAAATTGATCTAAATGAGAAGACATGTTTTCACCTCTTGTATGGAAAGTTGATGCAGAGCTGGTAGTGGTCCACAGAGCATCACAGAGCTCAACAGTCATCCATATTCTGGGGAAGGAATATGCTGTTGGAATATGTAAACTGCAGCTCCAGTCCTCTTCTGCAGCTAAGGATCCAGGGATCTTGTCTGGTCAAGGTTTTCTGGGAGTGGAACACAGAATGACCATTCTGTCTTTGAGAAAATGCACTCCTCCACCTCCTCCTGCTCTAGTTTAACTAGAAAGGGGAATATATGTGAATAAATTCTTTTCCACTGCAGGGGGCAACCTTTATTCCTTTCCACCATTCTCTCTAATTCTGCATCTCATCACAGAATTTAGCAAGAGTGACTAGTTATTTGACTCCTTTTTTTTAACGACGAAAGAACATTTTGTAGGGATTAAGAAAACCCTCTCAAAGTAGACTGCTAACTTTATTATATTTTGTTATTACTAAATTGAATGTTTTACTGAGTGTTTTCTTGATTCATGTTTTGTCATCAGGCATCAAACCACTCATTGGAAAATGCTGCCAAAGGAATGGTGGCTACTGGTCACTTGGTAATTAGTTTATGTTTTCATGCAGCATTATTGTTTGGACCAGGACTGTAGGAATCAAGTCTTCTTTGGCAGCTCACTTCTTCCATACTAAAACTTCTGAGTCCAGCCTTTTCAAGTTTCCTTGCTCCAGACAAATGGCCAGGGTCTTCTGCTAAATTAAGATAAATGAGGTTATGATAGCTTTGAAAGCTGGTCATAATTATATCCTCAGGTGTGTGACTAGAAGTGTGAAAATTATGGCTACTATAAATCCCTAACTACCTTATCCAACCCTTTCTGAACAATCTCCACTTGCTGGAATAAAAGACATTGAAGTGCATCTAGTCCTCTCTGGTTCTCTCCTGATGAAGATAGTCATCAGAGTGTGTATTACAGAAGATTCCTTCAAGGTTATGAAGAACTCCAGGACCTGCAACAATGGGACTTCCAAAGCTAGCATACTACCGTGGGCTCCATTATTGGGTCCACCTGGAGATGGTTATCTGGGTAACATAAAACTAAGGCTCTTTCTCTTGTAAGGCCTTTGACATCATGGCTACTACCTTGGTAAATACTCTGAGTGTAGAGGAGGGTCATGACAGTAACAGTTTGTACTGAAATATATGATCATCCACAGCAGACTAAAAGATCTTCACAGGCGGACTCAATGCAGTGATGCGCCAGAAAGCATCCTTCATGTTCAGTGACAACATCCAAACACCCTCCATTGAAGAAATAAAATGTTTTGCAGTCATTATCTGGAAATTAGGGGCCTATATGACTTAATTGAATCCCAGATTGTCGAACCCTATTTGTCAAAAACCTTTTAGGTGAAATCACAAATAAATGAACAAGCTTTTAATCAAGTTTGTCCTAGGGTGAACCAATGGTAGGCCACCCTACTGACCATGGAAAAAATCATAAAAGTTAATACCCAGGTGTGGGGCTTCACCCACCACACCCCTAACTAAATATACCAACTCCGAGATCGCACTACAGTGGGGAAAAGGGAAACTTCTAGATGGTGTCCTACTGTTGGTTTGCCCTTGGAAAAATTTTGATTAAAAGTCCATTCACTTATTTGTGGCTTTGAGTAAAAGGTTCAAATGGCACAGAAAGACCCAAAGGAATCTACTCAACCATAGCCAATGAGTCATGCATAAACCAGATGGAAATCTGGAAAGTAGGGTCCTCTATCACAGCTGGTCCTACTGAGCATTCACTAGGGGAGGCAAGAATCAGGCAGGTCCTCAGGAACTGCAGTTATAGGAAAGGAGTGTAAGAGTGTCTCAGAGCATCCACCAGCTTGTTCACTTCAGCAGTTGTATAATCTACTGATAGAAGGAATCCTGTATCTATGGCCCATTGCCAGATGAACAGCACCTCCCTATAGCAGGTAGGCATAGTACACCCTAACTTAGCTACCACACAATAGAACAGTTATCTGACTAGACTAGCAAATGTCCTGTCAAGTCCCGTGGGACCAAATAACTACTGCTAAAACAAACTGTCTGAAAATGATTTCCTCCCTCCTGAAAAGATCACACTCCCAGCTGTATGCAGGAGCCTAGTTGAGCTCTCTGCCTCAGAAGTGAAGCATCTGTCATCATAATTTGCAACAGATTCAGCTATAGAAAGGGAAGGCCTGCCAGAAGAGTGATGAGAACTGTCCACCACTCCAAGGCCTAGCAGCAAGACACAGATACCAGAAGCAGATCAATGAAATATTGGTGATTTTAAGGCTACATATATGCCATTGTTCACTGCGCATCCTCAGACATGCAGTTTACACTATGAAGTTTCTGAGGGTTGGCATAATGGTTAAGGTGTTTGCCTTACATACACAAGATTCAGGGTGTGATTCTCAACTTTGAGGAATATTGGCTAGGCTTAAAATGTCTCACAAGGACAACTAGGCTAGTATTTACCTATGAAATTATGAAGTAAATAATGTCAAGCCTGTGAGTTTCAGAATTCTTTTTTCCCCAGAAAATACTTGCTAATGTAACTTTTTAAGTATGCAAAAGAAAGGTTTAAAATCTTCTCCTGAGTTTGGAGACATTGCCTGTGATTTTTGAGCTAAGGCTTGGAGGTCCTGAAGGGCTGCAATGGGACTGACTATATGGTTCTCACAGCAGTGACATGAAGTACACTTCTTGGTCATTATTAATGCATTTGTTTATTTAGTTTATAGCAAGCATCTGAATATATTTAGTTATACAAGGGGTTGTAACTGATGGCCATATCTGTGTGTGTGTGTGTGTGTGTGTGTGTGTGTGTGTGTGTGTGTGTGTGTGTGTGTGTGTGTATGTGTGTGTGTGAGTGTGTATTGCATCCCAGAGTAGTTATGGTGCAAATGAAGGAATCAATTGTAGTAAACAGGAACTTCATATTCTTTGGGTACAATCCTTGATTTCAATCTTTTGTTGACTATTGTTAATGTGTTCAATATTTAGCTGTGAATAAACAGGAAAATATGGAGTCTAAATGTTAACATATTAAATATCAATGCATTTAAAATTTTTTTTGTGGGCACACAGGTGTGAAATGCACTGCGTTAGGTTATAACAGTTTATCTGATACTTAGTGATTGATACTGACTGGAGTGGATTATGTTTTTTGGGCGGTGGCACCTGGGGCTTTGGACAGTTGCAGCCTGAGTTGTTTCTCCCAATAGTCTATAATGGTTGAAGAACTGGGCATGTGATCAAACACACTATATTAGCATTTACATTATAACTGCTAGATAACCCCCCCCCCCCACAAGAAATAACATTAAAGGAACATAATACATTGCAGCATTTTTCTTGTTATAAAATGGGAGAACGGGCATCAAAGGAACTTTTTTATAAATATAAAATAACTTTTAATCATGCTGTGAGCTTCTTTCCAAGTTAATAAATGTTACACATTACCCATTTTTCTACCTTATGAAAGGCAGTATAGTATTCCATATTTTGAAGATGGAAAGGTAACGTTGGCTGCAGTTTCTTTAATTATTTTGTTGTTGGTGCTCTGCATGTTATGATAATATGAAACCATATTAAACTATCTCAAAATGAAGGAGCTTCATCTTAAGAGTTTAAGGATACAGCCTTTTAATTATGTCAGTCATTACAACTACACGTTCTTAAAAGTCTTCAGCTGAGACTTGTTTGTAGAGAATTATAATAATCTTCAGAAAATCAGAACTGCATCATTTAGTACCCTGCACCCCTCCCAGAAAGGAGTTCAAATCCTGGAACAGGTTATTGTGACTAGACACTCCCTTTTGAGTGCTACTCATATCATTTAAATGTCCCTGTTTTTACAGAATGTCCCTGATTTTGCTTCAGATGTCTGTCCTGTCCCTCATAAAGTTTTTCATTTTCTGGTAAATCACTCATGATTACAGTCAGTCAGTAGGTTCAGTCATTAAAGATTTATACTTCTTATTGTTCAGAAATGCATGTTCATGCATAACCTTTTGCTCTATTAACTTTTTAAGTTAATTAGAATAATATTTAAAAATTGTTCCTGATTTTGTACCCCCATTATTTTTGGTTTTATTCAGCATTTTTAACAAAATAAATTGAGAGATATGATGTTACCCCAAAACATTCATATCTATATTATTTTAGTGGTGTTATTACAGCAAACCAGAACTGGGGTACTAGGTCGTTCATGTTTTTGCATTTGTTTGGTACATTTTATATTCCTACACAATACTGTTTTCCTTGGAAGGAGCTGGGAAATTAACATCATGTGTTTATTTATGGTTGCCATTACATCTCAGTTATTTCTTTATCTCACTGTACACAGTATAGTGAACTTTTTGGACAGAAAAGGTCACATAGAAATCAGCGCTAGTACTCTTGATTAAGCTCCCCATTCAGTTAGGGGCTTGTAAAAGGAATCTGTCTTCTTGCAAATAGAAGGGGCCAAATCAGGATGCCTCCAGGCAACTATAGTAACATTCCTGATGGCTAACTCTGTGGTTGGGATAACAAAGGTCTCTTCTAGTTTCTTCCCAAGAAACTCTGCCAAGAATTTATAGGAAGAGGGAGGTGGTGCTCTAGGTCAGTTCAAGTTGTTTCTCATAAGCCTAAGGGTCTCATCTGGCAGTGAGGTAAAAAGGGCAGTGGACACATTATCAATGTCATCTCAAAGACAGTGAACTCAGGCTCTTTCAATTGCTGGGAGAAGTTTCCTTGGGGCCTGGCATGATTTTAAGACAAAACACCCTAAGAGTGAGATCCCACATGAATGACTTAAGCTTCGGCAAAATGTTAGGCATATTTATTTTATTTATTTCACATTTGTTGACTGGTATAATCCAACGGAACAAAGCCTATTTTCTGTGGAGCTCTGGGAAGAAAAGTTCCAAAGGTATTACAGTTTAGAGCAATACAAATAGAAGTTTACAACATGCAACAAATTTACAGAAATGTAAAAACTATCTACAATATAGATACAATAAATTAAGTAAAAGTGATATATATATATATTTATATATATATATATATATATTTATATATATATATATATATATAAGGAGGATTGGAAGAAAAGAACAATGGCAAAATATGTTGGTGCAGGAAGAGAGTCATGAGGGAAAATGAAAGAAAACAGAAGGATAGAGGTAAGGCTAAGAGTGGTAAATGAAGAAGGAAGAAGGTAACAAAAGTCATAAGTGGTAAAATATAGTAAGGTAAGGGAATGTGCACAGTATTATGTGCAAGAAAGGACCAATTATTTGCAAGTAGATGATGTTTTAATTTGCTGAGACATGTTTTTGCATTTCTGTCTTTTCTAAGATCTGATAGAATGGAGTTACATAATCTGGCCACATAGACAGAGTATTCTGAGTCGCCATATCAGTTATTTGATTCAGATAGTTTTAAAGAATTGTGTGTTTGTGAATGTAACTTTCTGGTTGGAATGTATTTATTAACTAGAGTGGACAGGGTGGACATTTGTTTGGCCTGTGTTTCAGTACATAATGCAGCTGTAGCCAATTTAGTTGTGTAAGGCAATAGGTTCATAGGTTCATTGGTACTAGGCTATCGTCCCTAGGGCCTATACAAGCCTAGCCATAACAATTCCCTGGCTATTTCTTCCCATACTATTTATTTGCCTGGAACCCTGTCTAGCAGGGTGACTGACATGATCCCCAGGGTGAATTTCCTTTCTCCCATCCAATTGTCAAGGTTCCTTTTGAAGAGGGCCAAAGAGGCGCTCTGCTTGACATGTATAAGCAGTCTATTCCAGAGTCTGGGGAGTCTCTGGGTCAGGAATCTATCCCTCCAGCATGTTTTGTTTATTGTGATGACAAGGTTTAGATCTCTGGAATGTGTGGCTCTGAGGGATTGGGATTTCTTTAAGTGTAGCATGTCCAACAGCTCTGGGTTTGACATGGCCTTGTATGTTAAGCAGAGATCACCTCTGAGTAGACAATATGCGACAGAGTATAGCTGGAGTTTTTTAAGGCAGTCAGCATAGGGCATCTGCTTTAGGCTTGTGATGCTTTTAGTGAGGTATTTCTGTGGCCTTTCCAGTTGTTGCAGATGTCTTGAGCGGTACATACCAAACGGGGCGTTGTATTCTATAATGGTTCTAATGAGGGATGAGTACAGTAGGACATGACCTCCTTTTTTCTGGATGAAAAGCCCTTAGTGATGAGGTTTGCCACATAGAAGGATTTCCTGACTGTTGTGGCGATGTGGTTATCAAAGGTAAGACCACTGTCCACCTGTGTCCCTAAGTCTCTTATCACACTTTCTGTGTTTAGTGTACTGCCACCTATGTGGTAATTCATGGTACATGTTTTTTCCCAAAGGGGATAATTATACATTTCTTGGCATTGAGCTTGAGCCCATGGCTCTGGCACCAAGCATCTGTTTCTGTAAGGCCCTTTTGTAGAGTATCCACATCACATGGGGATTCAATAATGGCTCCCAGTTTGCAGTCATCTGTGAACTTTGTTAGCCAGAGTCCCTTAGTGTTGGCCTGTATTTCAGAGAGGTAGATAACAAACAAGAGTGGTCCCAGGACTGAACCCTGAGGTACACCACTTGTCACTTGTCTGGAGCTGGATTTAGACTCGGCTACTTTTACAGTGTGGGTTCTGTCAGTAAGCCAGTTGGCAATCCATCAAATGACGTAGGGATTAATGCCCAGCTTAGTAAGTCTATCTATGATTCCAGAGTGGGGGATGGTGTCAAAGGCCTTGGCAAGGCCCATATAGGCTGTGTGGACTGCCTTACCCTCATCCACGGCTCTGGAGACTGATTCAAAGAAGTCATTCAGGTTCAGGAGACAAGATTGGCCCTTCACGAACCCAAACTAGGTGGAGTCAAGTGTTTGAAGATTGCCAATGTCTTTGTTTATAAGTTCCATGATAATATGTTCCATGGCCTTGCAGATCAGGTTTGTCAGACTGATGGGACAGTAGCTCCCGGGATCCAAGGTGGATCCCCCCTTGTGGAGTGGGATAACTGTAGCTGTGCACCACTCAGTGTGCACGAAGCCTGAGGTGAGGCTATGGTTAAACATGACACTTAGGTGAGGTGCCAGTTCATTTTGTAGTTCATGTAATACACAGCCTGGGATGTCATCTGGTCCCATGGATGCTGTATTCTTAGCTTTGGAGAGTGCGTTTTTTACCTGTGTGGTCATTATTACTGGAATTTGGCAATCTTCCGGCATTGAGATGGGCCGTTTAGGGGGTGAGAGGGGGTGAAATTGGCATAGAATCGATCTGCCAGGATATTGGCAATATCCTTGGGATCAGTATATTTAATGCCATTCTGTTGTAGCTCAGAGCAGATCTGAGCATTGCCATTTAGATTCTTGACATAGTTATAGGATGCCTTGTGGTTGTCTTTGGAATCTTTGGCAATTTTATTTTCATAACTAGCTTTGGAGGATTTAATGAGGGATCTCAGCTTCTTACTGAGGCTGGTAAGGGAGTTTTTTACATCCTGGGATTTTACTCTTTTCTGCAACAGTTTCTTCCTTTTGTTGTAAAGTTTGTTTATGGCAGGGGACCACCATATTGGCTTCCTTTTTTTGGAGGAGAGCATGTTGGTTCTATTTGGGATGGCACGATTCATGCATGAGTGGATGTGCTCATACAGTGCTTTAGTCTAGGATTCAGCAGTCAAACCTTCAGTTCCCATCTGCATGGGTGTCATGAAGTTTGTCACTTCTGACTTGAGTAGCATGAAGTTGGATTTGGAGAAGTTTTTTTATGAAGGTTTCCTTACTGGGGGGTGGGATGTGGATGTTAAGGGTGATTAGCTTATGGTCAGACCTGACCAAAGAGGGGGTGACCATAGGTGTGGAGCATCGATTTCCCATGTTGGTAATGACCAGGTCTAGGATATTGGAGCCCCTGGTGGGACTATGGATTAGTTGATCCAGGGCGTTGGAATTTATGAATTCCAAGAACCGTTGGGCAAATGTGTTGGTACATACAATACAGTGATGAGTTAGATTTGGAACATTTGCAGTGTATTTAGCAACTTTGTTGTTGGTATGATCCAGTTTATGTAGGTGAGTTTTATTTATTTATTTGCATTTTTTACTGGGAAAGACTGACTTAAGAGAAACCCCACCCTTTTCAGTGTCTGCCTGGGGAGAAAAGCTCCACATGATGTAATGCAATTACATTATAAGAAACAACATTTACTTTATGTTACAACAGAGGTATATATCACAAATTTAAGATTAACAGTTAGAGATAATTCAGTATATAAACAAATTCTATTAATATCCAAGTAATACATCTGGTAAATGCAAACCAAGAATGAGAAGGCTGGACTATAGACTAATAAGTATTAGCAGAACTGGCTGCAGTTAGTTGAGATAAATAATTCTAAACGTTGGTGAATTTGAAGGTAAATGAACAAGATTTGAAGAAATTAGAGGTACGTACCAGTAGGCTGAGCAGTTAAAGTAGCTATAGTAGAAGAAACAGTGTAAGGTATGAGGACAGTAAAGGAAGGATAGTTAGAGTAGTGAGATCTGTAAAGAAACTCCAGGAAAACAAGGATACTGGAATTCAAAATAGTCAGGTTTATGAGGGATAATTACTGATAAGACTAATCAAAGTCATCAACTTTTACAAAAGATAAATGTTAGAGAGAAAGACAAAGTTGAATAGAAATTAAAACATGTGATGCTGAACTTGAGCTGTAAGAGGAGATCATGCAATGAGGACGAGAACAGTAGCAGCTCTAATTGTTAAGAAGATATGTTTTTAACAGGACTCTGGAGCGCTCTAGGTTATTAGTTTCAACTAGAGTAACTGAGAGCAAGTTCCATGACAACAGAGCATCTCTGTGAGAGGTATTAACTGTGGTGATACATGACAAGAACTGCTGTAGGGATTTAAGTTCACATGGAGGAGGGTATCATTTCATAACAGATGTCAAACAGGGACACTTATGTGGGAAATGTAAGATTAAGCTGATTAAATTGAAGTACATTTTAATATTCCAACAAGCTAATTTAGAACAATAGAATGAAGAGATTGGGTGGGGAAGGCAGTAACAAATTTAACAACTGTATTATACCGTTGTTCTAGTTTCGAGAGCTTTGCCAAATGCAGGTAAATCCTAGTAATGACAGTGGGAAAGACTAGGTGGAGGAAGGGCAGATGCTGTATGATTTATAGGTAGGTTCAGTAAGGAATAAGATGACTGTGTAGAGCTTTCCAAGCTTTTGATCGATGTTTAATAACTCATTGAACATGAAGATCAAATTTAAGATTGTCATTAATAGTGAGACCAAGGAGTTTGGTAGAGGACTGTTTCCATTCAGCTACAATTTGAGGCTGTAAGGGTGAAATTAGTTCATAGGTTCATAGGTTCATAGATTAGTACTAGGCTAACTGTCATAGTGGACCACTTTAAGCCTAGCCAGTTACCCCATGTGAGAATCAAACCCTGCACCTTTTGTTTGTAAGGTAAACACCTTAACCATTATGCCATCCTCCCACCCCATGGAGCCTTGTGTATTGCTAAAGGTGAAGAGCATGATTTGTTTTTTTTTTTTTTTAGTGTTAATGACTAGGTTAGAATCTTTGAATCACATTTGTGTAGATGTGAAGAAGTGCTGGGTGACAGTTTGAAATATTTTATTTTTTTAGCTGAACAGATAATGGTCAAGTAATAAGCTACTGGATGAGGGTGGAGTTGCAGAGTTACGTTATTGATGAAATGTTAAAGTGAGAAGGGCCAAAGAATGAACATTGACCATATCAAATGGAATCATGAGAAACAAGGATTTTGCTTTTAACTATTTAGCACTTGTATCCTGTTAGTGAAGTAAGAATTGAACCAGGTTTGAGCCATTGTGGAAAACCAAGATTTTCTGAAGGGATTTATGATGTGAAACAGTATCATATCCTTTTGGTAGGTCTAGAAAAATGACTGATAACCACATAAATAACAACAATATGGTATGTGCGATGTTTAATAATGGTATTAATTCAGTGTCAGCACTGTGAAAAGGCCAGATTCCATGTTCAGATCAGGAAAGATTAGATAAGAGACTCTGAAGTAGATGGGCACATTTTTAACTGTCTTAGAAAGAGGTGACAGTGTGGCATTGGGTATAAAGTTAGTTAGTTTAGAGATACTTCCACCTTTGTTGTGTAGGGGTAAGATGTAAGATCATTTCCAGCAGTTTGGCACATAAGATTCATGAACTGATTGGTTGATAAGAATAGATACTGGATAAGCTGTAGTATCAACAGCTATATGAGGTATTTGGAAGACTGATTATCAGGGGATAATGAGGTGCATTTCAGTTTGGAGAGATAAGACTGTATTTTTGGAAGCTGAGACAGACTGAATTGTAGTTTTGTTTTGAGTTGAGCGATAGAAGAAGTGTTGGGATGAGAGTTAGTGAAAGTGTTGAGTGAGAGGGTATAAGTGTAGTCAGGAGTTATTATTAAGAGAGAGATGTAGAAAGTGTCATCAAAGACATTTAAAAGGCATTTTAAAGGTTTTGGGAATGTTAGAATGGAACACGAGTATAGCAGAGTTGGGAGAAGCAATATTTCAGTTGTGTTTAGCTGAGCACTCATCATTAAAAAGGGTCCAGATTTGTACAGCACACTTATTTTTTAATTTATTTTAGAGGTGACATAATGGGTAGCTTTTTAAATTGTAGTGCTACATTATGAGGTAATTAAGATTTCCCCTTGGCTAAATAAAAGTATCTTTGCTTTATTGGCCTTTAGTGAACATTGTGAGCCCTTAAGACATATGTTTGATGTCTAACCCTTGGGAAATCAATGTGTTATATCCTGAAGGCAACAGCTGAGGGCTTGATTCCTTCCACCTCCAGTTGATTCTTGTGCGAATCTCAGCAAGTCTCTTGACCAGACAATATTGCCAGGTCACCCCTGAAAAAGGAGCACGTGTCCAGTGAGCTTAGCCAGTTAACAAACATAGAATGATACAATAACCCTCCTCTGCCAGGATGTACTAGCCCATCTGGACTGGGGGGAGTGAGTCCCTGGAAGGGATTTTCAGTCCTGAGTACTATCAATCACGGACTGCAAGACTCAAGACACTGGTCAGTTCAGTAAAATTGGGCTGTAGCTGATCAACCAGTAGCAAGACTACGTAAGAACACCAGGGCCTGGGTATGCATTCTCCAGTCACCTTATCATCTATCAAGAGGAAGGATAGGTACAAAATTGTTCTCTTGCTGCTAAGGATGAGGTTAGCACCTGCAAGGACTGGGGAGAAGGCAGCTAAACACTGCTCTGTGGTTCAAGCTTTAAACTGTTCTCTGTGTGTCTCTTCTTATTGGTGACACTGTGAGATATGACCTGGTGTTGCACAGACTGCCATTTGCCAGTCACTTGATAGCTGCTATATTTTGAGACTAAAAGTAAGCCAAAAAACATATTTCATCTTCATTTTAAGTGCAGGATTAAATTCCGACCAGTTGTAGCAGCTATTTCCTAAGGCAATAGACAGTGTTGGTGTAGGTCATGGCTGGGTTTGGCACTTACTACGATGCTGGTTTAGGTATGTAAACAAGAGACTTAAGAAATAATAAAAACAAATATATGAACTGTGTGAGGGGCAAAATAAAGAGGACATTATCACATTGTGTCTCTGAACATGGGATCTAATTGAAAAAAAAATGAGAAAGTGTAACTAGTGGAGAAGATGAGGCAAACCAAAGACCCATCAAGGCATGTCTTCAGCATCAGCATTACATTTATGGTTAGGAGTTGTGGAGTTAAATCTGGACAACTAGATAGAAATAAACTGATAAGAAATTCACAACTGTATTCAGGTGTTGCAGTCATTTGCTGTCCTCATTTCTTGAAATGGTGACTGTAGACCTGGTCATTCTAAAGGCATGTGATTTCAAGGTTTACTCATCCATCAGAATGCTAGAGTTGTGCAAAAAGCTAGAATATACTCCAGTGTCAAGGAAGTTAAAATGCAATATTTTCCTAACAGTTCAGCACAGAAGTCAATAGTTAAAATTACATTAAGCAGTACTGATTTTGTGAACTGCAATTAAACAAAAGTGCAAGGCTGCAAACTCTTTTCAATAGTTCACAGAAACTACATTTTTAACACCTGAAATTAAAAACATGTAATAAAAGGCTTTACTACATACCCCTAAGTGTACCAAGTGTGACTTAACAAAGGAGTTACCAAACTTCACCATTAATAACAGCTAAATTGAACAAGAATGTTCAACAATACAGAGTGCAAAAAAGAAAAGTATTTGCATGAAATTTATAACCAGAACTGTTCAGAGGTACAAGTTCAAATGTGACTTCTCTGAATCCTTTATTCCAGAACATGTAATCAGTAGAAAAACATAAGTTGAGCAAACAGTGCAGTAGTACAAAATGTTATTTTATTACTTCCTACTAGTTATTTTTGTACTGTATTAAAGTATGATATGCCTTTTCTTCAAACTACACTGACCCTTTGTCATTTACTGAGTAACTTTGAACAAAGTCCCATCCATAGACCAGATGCATCTACTCACCCTTTAGTTTGCTTGCTGCATAAAAACTAGTACACAAAATACAGAAACACATATTTTTGTTGCAGATAAGGACAGCACAGCCCACCAACCTCTATGCTTATTAGATAAACTTTTAAACATTTGACAAAAGAATTTGCATTCCACTGTTCCTTTCAGTAACTGTTTTATGTATATCCCATGCATTCCTGAACTCTCCACTATAGGATTTGAACCTACTGCTTTTTAAGGGAAATTATTTTGTTTAACTCTTTATCTCTGTCTCACTGAAAAAATGCTGTTGCACAAACCTCCTTGTGAAGGCTTTTTTAACACCCCCACCAGCAATACATACATTTTAAAAAACTTTTTTTGTTCCCTAAAGAAATAACCTCCTGAACTTATGTCATTTTATATGAAACATTTGAAACTGTCCATCATGATTTTGCTACTTTGCTGAAGGGTATACATTCAAGCTCCTTTATTCTCCCTCTCTCTATGGTACACCATAACCTAATCTTCTGTCTTTGTCACTGTCATTTACTCTGTCTATCCGTACATCTCTCTAAGTCTGTCTCTCTCTGTTCAGTACCTGACACAATAATTTCTAGAAACACTACTCTCTTCAGAGAACTATACCTGAGAATAAATTTTCCAGCTTTCTTCTCATGGTAATTCCAAAGCAAGTCTATCAGTTTTTTCATATGAAAACTGCATATCACCTAACCCTGTAAGGGGGCTACTACACAACATACATTTAACTTTTGAGATCAGTCAGGGTGGGAGGGTAGAGCAGTAATTAGCGTGAAGGAAGATTAGTTGCAGAGGTGTACCACTAAATGGGTCTGACATAGAAAGAAGCAATCCGCACATTAACAAATGCAGATTATATCAAACTATATACCCTTTGCTCTGCAGCTTTCTTTGCTGCATACATTTTCTTCCCAGTATTTCATTAAAAACTGAGAGCTAAGATATCCTCCCACCTATACTTTTTTTTTTTTTGTTTCCAGTATGTGATATTAACCAGAAGGCGAAGGCAAAAAAAAAGCCTTCCTGGTTCATCAAAGAAACATGGCCCCCTACTCAAGCTAAATCCAAGCAATGGGTGATCAAAATCAGGCTTAAAACTGGAGTCTCTAGAGATGATTAATGTTATGTTACACTAGCCATACCACCAGGTCCCACACAGTCCAGATGGAATCCTTTAATGCCTCTCCAGCTGCCCATATTCCAGACCTCAGTCCTTCATCTATTAAGGCCACCTCTGATTGGCACCTCATCAGTATCGGCCGACTTGGAGTGTATATTTATCCTATGAGCTGCTAATTTGGGAGTATTTTCTTCTTTTCTCATGAGAATGTTTATTTCAGTGTCATTCGCCTTTGACTGATTCTCAATTACTAAAGAGGCTGCTTTAGGGTATAAACAACAGAGCTGACTGCCAGTAGACTGGAAAATAGGGAAAAATAAGCATATTAATAGAAATTACAAAGTTGGAAGGCAGAAACAAACTTTTAGTTAGTTGTTGAATACTATCAAAACGTTGTGGGTCATGTTTTCTAGAACAAAATATATAATACAGGAGCAGCTACTATATCACAGCACAAGTCATTAAAAGGCAGACTGTTACATGTGATTTTAACTAGTCTGGATGACATAATTCTGAATTTCTATTAATCCAGTGCAAGCTGGCAAAGCTAAGTCATTTTTAAGTACAAGTTTTTACTGAAATTTAAAAGCAGCACAGGGATACAAAAATACCCAACTAAGTCAGGCTTCATGGTGACTCAGTACTAAGATTTCTACCTCACAGCCCATGGAGATATTTTTTCAGTACTGATTTACTGTCTGTATCAAGTTTGCATGTTCTCCCTGTGTCCATGTAGATTTAGTTTAAGAACTTCAGTTTCCTCCCATCTTCTGAACACATACCACCTAAAACAGTCAATTTAAAGTCTCCTTTTTTAACATATATATAATGTATTTACCCTTGACCTTGTGCACCAGGCCATAGCTGAAAAGGATCTGTAATGGACCGGTTCACTTACCTAGCTAAAAACTGATAAAATAATAATGTGCACCATATGTGTCTAAAGACCCTTTTTAAAAGTGTGAGAACAACAACTACACTTGTTATTGGAAGGAAGGTTGAAGCAGAGCAGCATGATGACTCAGTGGTTACCATCTCAACTTCAAAAAAACAGCATTCAGGGTTCAATACAGTCATGCTTTGTATGGAGTTTGCATATTATCCCCACTTGTGTGAATTTTCTCCAGCCACATCAGTTTCCTCCCATTTCCCCACAATACAGTTGACTGGCTCTAAACTGTCCATATATCTTGTACTTACCTTTGGAATTACCTTAATGGTTTAAGGAGTGTCTGAAGAAGGGTTTGAGGATCAGTTCATTGACCCAGTTAACAAATAACTTAATTCTGTTGCATGTGTTTTTTGTCCCCATGCTTTCTGGGTATCAGACCTCCCACCACGAGACACTGCCCTTTCATTCCCCTTACTTAGAAATTTCACATGGGATCAGGCGAAGAGTTATCTAGAGAGTGTCAAAACCCAGGATGCCAGGAGGTTATGTTATGCTTTCACCAGCATTCTTACAAAGATGGTATTTATGTGATGGTCTGGTCCCACCCCTCGGTGAGGGGAAGTGATGTCCGCATCACCTCAAAACCCCACAGCACCTTCATGTAAAAGTGTAATCTTTGGCACATCTGCATTAAAGGCTACCACCACTCAGTGGCATGGTGATCCTAATGCCCATCAACAGGCTACTCATTTGTATTGTCACCCCTCTTCTGAGGGACTGTGGCAGTGTGTGACTGGCTCTAGCATGTCCGTATCCCTGGGATGAGCAGACACAGTCCCCTGCCAGCTCCATCAGGCACCCAAGCCATTTAACTCAGGACACATGGGCCACGATCAGGGTTTTATAACATTATGTACAAATAAATTAAAAATTGAATGAAGTAAGGCATCTCAAAGTAAACTTCAAACACCTAAACAATTGCCTATAGCAATGTAGAGAAAAACAGGACTAAACTGTGAAAAGAAACACACAAAACACTTCTAGAATAATATCTGACTGAAACACATGATTCCAAACTGTCGTCTGGGAAAACATGTAAAAACATCACCTATTTTCTTGCCAAATCAATTGATCTATGACAGGTCCCTCTTTGACAGATCTTATGTTAGGTATTACTTGTCCATCTATCAGAAGTAGGTAAAAAACTTTCTTGCACTGTGAAGGACACCAATGAGGAAGAGAAAAGGCAAACACTACTAAAAACTCCTGATGTCCACCATGGCAGTAAAACTTAATAGTAAAATCAAAACTTTAATAAAAAGAATATAACATAAAATAAGCAGTCCTCAGTCTTCCGATAAGTGCTTTCGGCAAATAAGCCTTCCTCAGATCGTATAAAAAGGACTGTTCAGCTTTTGTATTTATAAGGCATCACAGCCATTCCTCATTTAGTTCTTTGACACGCCCTTGTTGCAAACCAAAAGGAGGCCAGCTAGCAGAGAGGTATAATTTCCTTCATTGTAATTAAAGGGGCAGTGCTTCTCTTTACTATAGGATTGTATATGAGAAAACTAATAGCTATGGATGTGAATACATTATATGAATGAAGCAACATTCAAGTAAACTTGCTAATCATATTCCTTCTGTTCTTAGGTGCAGGTTTTAATGGCACAATAATATTCAAGCCTGGTGATCTGTTTGCTCTTAAATGAATTATCCAGCATGTTTCCCTTAGCTCTGTGCGATTATGAACATCACCTCCTCTTGTGGTCTGACAGATTGCCTCTATGGCCTTAAATACAAAGTAATGAGAAGGATACTGTGCTACGTGGGCTGCTAAGACATTATTGGGATCTTTCTGTTTGATGTCCCTCAAATGTCTGAGGATACTTTCCTTAAGACGTTGATCTGTTTTGCCACCATAGAAAGCACTACATTGGCAGCAAGTCGCTAAGTATATGATGTGGGAACTAGTACAATCAGCATAGACATTAAAATTGTACTGTTGCCTGGAGTATGGATGTACAAAAACATTGGAGCTGTCAATGGAGTTGCAAGCTTTGCATCTTAAGCACTTGAAAGTGCCCTTTCTATTAGAATTGGGCCTATTTCTTTCAAATCCATCTTTGTTGCAAATGAGACATTTCAAATTCTTCTTATTCTTGTATAGGAATCTGGGCTGTTCACCTACAATATCTCTTATTTTGTCATCAGTTGTCAATACCGGCCAGAACTTCCTAATAACTTCCCATACTTGCTTATTATCAGCAGTGTATGTTAACAAACATTTAGGTTGCTGTGATTGAGTTTTAAGATCCAGGCTCTCATGATGACTCGATGTGGGTTCAGAGAAGTAGGGACGTCCCTTTCCTCTCATTAATTCCTGTGGATCATGCTTCAATCTTAGATTCTTTCTTTTATAGGATCTTTTACTTAAGTGTGTCTCAATATTTCTCTGTTCTGCTAAAAAGTCTTCATTCTCAGTACATAATCTTGAGGTTCTTAAGATCTGATTCTCAAAGATGTTATCAAAAATATGTCCCGGGTGCATACTCCCCCTATGCAAATAATGATTTCTCCAGGTTTCTTTTTTATGAATTCCTGTACTGATACCTCTATCAGGATGCAGATGAATCTTTACATCCAGAAATTCTATGGTCTCCGAAGAATGTTTAACCACAAACTCTAGAAAATCAGTGATCTCGTTGATAAAATTGACAAAAAGGTCCAATTGTGTAGAGCTGCCTCTCCAAAGGATAAAGACATCATCCACAAAATGGCCGTAGTACACTAGATATTGTTTCCAAGTGCTGGGTATCAGTTCATTATGTTCCCACTCAGCCAGAACCAAATTAGAGTAACTATTTGCACATGGGGTGCCCATAGCCACACCCTATGTCTGCAAATAGAAAGAATCCCCATACATAAAGATGTTATTTTCCAATACAAGTTCCAGCAAGGAACATATTGGTTCTACTTCCATACTGTTCCTTGCTAGGAAAGATCTTATTGCCTGTAGACCATAGTCATTCGGAATCACCGTAAACAAACTCTTGATGTCCATTGTCACTAGTAACAAATCTTCATATTTCTTGAGGTCCTTAGTAACTAAAAAGAGTTTTTCCAGAAAATCTCCTGAGTCCTTCAATACAGTTCCTGCTAGTGGCAGGGCCTTCTTTAATTCATTCTCCACGTACATGGAAACAGGTTCAGTTACCCACCCCCTACCAGAAACTATGGGACGCAGGGGTGGATCAACTGGATCCTTGTGAATTTTGGGGAGTCCGCTGATGTATGGAAACATAGGTTTAGGGCAATCAAAGAACTCATATAGTTCTTGTGAGATATTTGCCTTTATCAATAGATCATATAGATGGCTACGAAAATGATCTACCTTAGTCGTAGCTTCACTGCAACTTAATCTCTTATACGTTCTTTCATCATCCAGCATAGAGAGCATTTTATGCCTGTACCATACGGCTTCCATCACTACTATACATCCTCCCTTATCAGCAGGCTTGATGACCAAGCTGTCTGTCTCCTTTAGCTGCTTCAGCATTTCATTCTCATTAGTAGTTAAATTGAAGAAACGTCCTTGTCCTTTGGTTGTATTACCCCTTAGTTTGAAGATTTCATCTTCACATAATCTTAAGAACATCTCCACTGGTGGAGGATTAGGGGGAACAAAGCTACTCAATTTTGTATAAGGTAGCCGTCTACTGTCATTAGCTTGTCCAAAAATACATTTTAATGCAAGGTTCCTGCAAAACATTCTGATATCCAGCACAAATTCACTAATATCAGACGGTAAGGCTGGAATAAAACTCAGGCCCTTGTCTAACAAGGAAATCATATCAGGGCTTAAACTCTTATTAGAAAGATTCACTACTAAACTTGGTTCAGATCCAATTAAAGTGTGAGCTTCTTCCTTTTCCATTCTTGACTCTGTGTTCTTTGAGTCCTGTGATGGTTGAATTTGGAAAAAAACGGCAAGGCCAATTTATCTGTGCATGCATTGCCCTTTCTTTCGGTCTAGTTGCTAGATTGGGGGCTAGGAGAGCATTCCTGTTGCTGGTTTCTGCACCCATAGTGGTTGTACTACTAGACGCTTCTCTTGAATCTGTTTCAGATATTACAAAATTGGAGGTCGGTACTGATGAGTTAAGAATAACAGGGTTGTGAATGGAAGGTTCCAGATCAGTTAAACTGACATGAGTAATCACATCTTCTCCATTAGGTCAAGAAAAAGGTATCTTCTTCTTATGTGGTGGTAGAGCTCCCCACCCCTTATTTGGTTCTGGCTGAGTGGGAACATAATGAACTGATATCCAGCACTTGGAAACAATATCAAGTGTACTACGGCCGTTTTGTGGATGATGTCTTTATCCTTTGGAGAGGCAGCTCTACACAATTGGACCTTTTTGTCAATTTTATCAACGAGAACACTGATTTTCTAGAGTTTGTGGTTAAACATTCTTCGGAGACCATAGAATTTCTGGATGTAAAGATTCATCTGCATCCTGATAGAGGTATCAGTACAGGAATTCATAAAAAAGAAACCTGGAGAAATCATTATCTGCATAGGGGGAGTATGCACCTGGGACATATTTTTGATAACATCTTTGAGAATCAGATCTTAAGAACCTCAAGATTATGTACTGAGAATGAAGACTTTGTAGCAGAACAGAGAAATATTGATACCCATTTAAGTAAAAGATCCTATAAAAGAAAGAATCTAAGATTGAAGCATGATCCACAGGAATTAAGGAGAGGAAAGGGACGTCCCTACTTCTCTGAACCCACATCGAGTCATCATGAGAGCCTGGATCTTAAAACTCAATCACAGCAACTTAAATGTTTGTTAACATACACTGCTGATAATAAGCAAGTATGTGAAGTTATTCGGAAGTTTTGGCCGGTATTGACAACTGATGACAAAATAAGAGACATTGTAGGTGAACAGCCCAGATTCCTATACAAGAAAAAGAAGAATTTGAAACGTCTCTTTGCAACAAAGATGGATTTGAAAGAAATAGGCCCAATTCTAATAGAAAGGGCACTTTCAAGTGCTTAAGATGCAAAGCTTGCAACTCCATTGACAGCTCCAATGTTTTTGTGCATCCATACTCCAGGCAACAGTACAATTGTAATGTTTATGCTGATTGTACTAGTTCCCACATCATATACTTAGCGACTTACTGCCAATGTAGTGCTTTCTATGTTGGCAAAGCAGATCAACGTCTTAAGGAATGTATCCTCAGAAATTTGAGGGACATCAAACAGAAAGATCCCAATAATGCTTTATCAGCCCACGTAGCACAGTATCCTTCTCATTACTTTGTATTTAAGGCCATAGAGGCAATCTGTCAGACCACAAGAGGAGGTGATGTTCATAATCGCACAGAGCTAAGGGAAACATGCTGGATAATTAATTTAAGAGCAAACAGATCACCAGGCTTGAATACTATTGTGCCATTAAAACCTGCACTTAAGAATAGAAGGAATATGATTATCAAGTTTACTTGAATGTTGCTTCATTCATATAATGTATTCACATCCATAGCTATTAGTTTTCTCATATACAATCCTATAGTAAAGAGAAGCACTGCCCCTTTAATTACAATGAAGGAAATTATACCTCTCTGCTAACTGGCCTCCTTTTGGTTTGCAACAAGGGCGTGTCAGAGAACTAAATGAGGAATGGCTGTGATGCCTTATAAATACAAAAGCTGAACAGTCCTTTTTATACGATCTGAGGAAGGCTTATTTGCCGAAAGCGCTTATCGGAAGATGTTATATTCTTTTTATTAATGTTTTGATTTTATTATTAAGTTTTACTGCCGTGGTGGACATCAGGAGTTTTTAGTAGTATCTATCAGAAGTAGGTATATTTAGTGAAATCCAACATATGGGTTGTCTTCATGTCTGAGTGATGCAGACCATGAATAAGACACCAGCTGCAAAATCACATTTGTCTCCCACGACCTCCCAAGCATCACATGCCACTAATAATCATCTTCCTGTAAATTAAGAAATAACAAAACTACCATTCAGATTATGGTTTGTCTTCATAACTACCAAAAGAGCTAAGACACAGAATCATCTGCAGTAGAAACTACATGAGTATAGCTATCTGCTATATGCTCAGAAGTAGACATTACAACTCTTCCATGTCATAGACAAGACCACACTTGTATCTTCAAATTGCACAGTTCTTCAGTGTGGTCTGGGTGAGCATCAGATCATGTATACTGAAGGACAATAGAGAAATAGAAGGAATAGAGAAAACTATAAAGCAGCTAAGACGAGAAGTATCATTGTTAGAAGATTATAGAAGAGGGAACAAATCAATGAAAATATTATAGAAAGATAGATGTGATAAAAGCAAAGTGTGGTATTAGAACAGACCAGGATCTGTTATGCACTATTGGAGATAGCAAACTAAAAATTACAAAACAGGTGGAAAGACTTAGAAGATACGAAGATAAATAAAAGGGAAAAACACAAAATAAACAAATTATTGATGACCCAAAAAAGTTTTATAGAGAACTGGGAAACAAGGTAAAAGGAATTGAAAGACCACCAAAAATAGAGGAAGTAGATACATTTTGGAGAAGTATCTATGAAGATCCTGTGGAACATAACAAAGATGCTAAATGGATAGAAGAAGTAAAAGAGAGAATAAGAAGTTTAAAGGTACAGGATATGAAGTGGGATGAAATAACAACTAGAGAAACTGAAATATAGTTGAGAAAAGCCTCTAACTGGAAAACCCCAGACTCAGATGCAGTACCTAACGTTTGGCTTAAAGTATTAACTTCTTTGCACAATGATTTAGCCATGAGTAAGAACTATTTATATGTGCACCCCAAACACACACTGCACTGGTTAACAACAGGAAAAACAATGCTCTTACTTAAGAGTGAACCTGCAAGCTACCCTAAAAATTATAGACCAATAACTTTTCTTCCGACAACATACAAACTATACATGGGAATTGATGCTGACAGAGTTTATAGTCATTTAGAAGAAAACTCAATTATGGCAGTAGAGCAAAAAGGCAATAAAAGAAAGTCATATGGAGCAAAGGACCATTTGTTGTTAAACAAAGTTATAGTGGAGAATTGTAAGAAAGGGAAAAACCTGAGTATGGCATGGATTGACTACAAAAAAGCATTTGATAGTATCCCACATTCATGGATAAAAGAGTTCTAAAAAATGTATAAGATACACCCTACACTGATTGATTACATTACAGTAACCATAAAACAGTGGCAGACCACTTTGCAATTAAGCCATGATAAAGGACAGATTATTATCCCCGGGATAAAAATTCAAAGGGGGATATTCCAGGGTGACTCTCTGTCACCCTTGTTATTCTGCCTTGCCATTAACCCATTAAGCTGCTTACTTAACAGCCTAGGCCATGACTTTGGCTTCTAGAAAACAACAGAGTCTAATGACTTCTCATCTTCTCTTTGTTGATGATTTAAAATTGTATAGCTCATCAGATGAGCAACTGAAAGCACAACTGCAGGTTGTCAAAACTTTTTCAGATGATATCGGAATGTCATTTGGTCTTGATAAATGTGCAAAAGCAACCTTTAAAAAAGGAAAATTGCAGCACCAGGAAAACATCAGTTTGGGACAAGAATGTGATATAAAAGAACTTGAGCAAGAGGGGGTGTATAAATACTTGGGAATTGATGAAGGATCAGCAATAAAACATAAACAAATGTGAACAAGGCTTAGTAAGGAGTACTTTAGAAGACTTAAATTAATCCTGAAAACAGCTTTGACACCTAGGAACAAGATCCAAGCTATAAATCAATTTGCTCTTCCTGCCCTAACTTATAGTTTTGGAGTGATTGACTGGCCCCCAAAAAGTGTTAGATTGGATATTAAAACAAGAAGGATGCTTCATGCTCACCAAATGATTTATAAAAATCATTGTATACCAGGATTATATATCCCCCGTTCTGAAGGAGGGATGGGCCTCCTTGAAATTGATTACATGTATAGATCTGCAATCGTGGGACTCCACACATATATATTGACCTCACAAGATCCAAATGTGGTGAAAGTTTTGAAACATGAGGAGAATAAATCTGAGATGACATCTCTGCTTAATTTAGCAGAAGCATATTGACGTCAAGCAGAAATGGAAATTAAACCAGAAGTGGGCAAAAACCAGGCAGCAACTGAATGTGCTAAAAAAGAAAAGAAAGAATATAAGGTGAAGGACCAGATGAGAAGGCAAGAAATGTGGAAAAAAACATAAATATAGTTGCAAGTATAAAAAACTTCTGGAAGAGCCTCATGTTGATCAAGAATGAATGCAGGAATGGTTAAGAAGAGGTGAATTTACATCAAGAAATGAAAGGTTAATATTGGCAGCCCAAGATAGTGGGATGTGTACACACTGGTTTACTAAGTCCATTGAACATGTGGGAAAAACGGACATATGTAGGTTTTGTGGAACCGAGTTGGAAACAGTGACACACTTTATTGCTGGTTGCGATGCTCTAATGGCAGAGGGACTGTATACTGAAAGGCATAATAATGTAGCGAGATTGTTGCACTGCGGATTGTGCAAACATTATGGTATCGAAGTGGCTGAAAAACATTGGAAACATGAGCCACAGAGAATCATAGAAAATGATGAAGTTTATATCACATGGGATTACCAGTTACCAACATTTCAAAATATAGATGCTACAAACCCAGATATAGTGGTCCAAGAAAAGAAGACAAAAGTAGCACTGATCATTGAAATCACCACACCCAGTGACTATGGTGTCTTGCATACAGACAGACACAAAGTCATAAAATACCAGGATCTGCAGGCAGAAATGAGAGCAATGTGGAAGAAAGATACCCAGACAGTTCCAACAGTAGTAGGACCAATGGGTCTTATAACAAATAATCTACAGTCGTATTTAGATATGTTACCAATCCATGTAACCCCATATGAATTGCAGAAAGAGTCATTACTGGGCACATTATGAGTGCTGCGAAGAGCACTTTTGGCTAATATCAAAGACTGAAACAATACTAACTTCATGATCTTTAATCGTACTTTGACTTAGGAATGGGGTCCATTCCCTTCATAGTATTAGAAACCCAAAAGATTTGGAGAAATTGAAAAAGGACTGTGCAATGAAGATATTAAATAATGATGGCTTTGAGAAGACAGTCTCAGCCATGTCCATCCTTTGTAGGAAAATCTCTGAACTTCCAAACATAGTCTAGGCATCATTGCAATCAAAGCTGCAGCAGCACATATGGTATTCAAGTTTCAACTGTAGAAACAGATGATCTCCCTTAGTCTGTGATTTCAGACTTAGGGAGATCATCAAGCTTATCCAGATTCTTACTTACAAGGACTGATTTTGGAATTGATGATTCATTATCATACAGATAAATTGGATAGAAAGAGATAACTACTTCCTTTTTGTGGTAGAATCACTGGAAGCCTGCTTGGGATTGAGGATTCATTATCATAGAGATAAATTGGATATAGAGACAACTCCTTCCTTTTTGTCGCAGAATCACTGGAAGCCTGTTTAGGATTGAGAATTCATTATCATAGAGATAAATTGGACATATAGAGACAACCACTTAATATTTGTGTTAGAATCACTGGAAGCCTGTCAGTGGATGGTTAGTTCATCTGTATTCACATACAAGAGGGTTTTTACCTGGTGAACCTAAGAAAGACGTTCCATCTTATCTAAAGTTACAGAGAAGTATTTTTCTGTCAGTCTTATACTGTTGGTGGGAATGTGTGACAGTAATACATTCAATATGGCATGCTTTGAGAACATGTCCCAAACTGGCCTAATGTTGCAATAAGTACTATTGGGTATAGGGAGCATCTGTACAGCTGTAGCTGTTAAGTGCTAATCTTAGGTAGATTATTTACTATTGCAAATTCAGGGAAATGGAACAATGATCTTGGAAGTGGTTAGGAAATGCATCACATTACTCATTGCAGTAGCCATCAAAGAAGGAACTAGGCCAGGCCCTTTGCTCACTGCTTCTATAACCAAATGCAGTATATGGAAAGGAAAAAAATAGGATACATATTATTAGACTTCTATATGGTCTCCCATGTTTTGATTTCTTTCTAACTTCGGAATATCTGCCTAAATACTTCATCCTTAAATTTTCAGGGTCTACGTATTGGTTTCCCCTCAAGTGTTTGGCAGTGCTCTGTACAGACTCAGGCACATTGAGTGACATTTTTCCTGCAAAAGGAATATATAAGGAAACAGCTCCAGTACTTAGTAATAGTGACCATCCCTCCTGGGCATGTCTAAAGGTCAGTTCCCTGTGCTTTCGCCTATTAACCTGGTGAACTTGGGCATTCTGAGGCAATGTAGCAATTGTCTCATGTACACAGACATCCCTCTTCTCTTACCTGCCAGCACTCAAACTTGTGAGAGATGCACTTATATATCCAGACTGGAAGACATGCACTCTCCAGCCAAGACTGGAATAGCTGGTCAAGAGGAGAAGGTCAACACCTGCACCACACCACATACAACGCATAGCCCTCCAGAACACCCACCATCATAGCTCTAACATAAAAACACAAACCACACACCCACCTTCGCAGAGGCTCTCAATAGAAATCTACCCAAACAGCAGAGACCTCCAAGGCAAAAATGCACTCGACCACCTCAACATAGCACAAACCACAAGACACATAACTCACCTACACAGTGTGCCCCTCAATCTAAGCCCCTATGGCAAAACAGCTTGCCCAATACACTAATCATAGGTGACTTGATAGTGAGGCACAATGATGTCCCACTCACTAGGTTGAATAAGGAGAAGGTAACAGTCAGCTGCCTATCAGGTGCCAGAATCTGACACATAACACACGCACTCAGGTCACTCCACAACAAGTACAAGCATGACTTTTTCACGGTCCATGTAGGTGTGGATAACCTGAGCTGCACCTCCCTGGACTACATGAAAAGAGACATGGAGGAGCTCTTGGATTATGTGGTCCAGGCAAGTATGACCCTATCCCTGAGAAGCATCCTACCGTCACCCAGAATGATACCACAGTACAAGCAGAAAATGATTGACTTCAAAAATTGGCTAAGTTTCTGGTGTTATTCTAAGGGGGTCCAGTATCTGTCTGCTTAGGATGACATGACTGACAGAACTCAATGCTTTTCCAGAGATGGCCTGCATCTATCACCCCTGGGTTTCTGGATACTGGCTAAGGCTCTTGCCACCCCTATAGTGCCTTTTTTAGGCAATGTTCCAAAGACAAAATTACCACCATAACAGCTATAAATAAATGCAGTCTGATGGTCATGCTGCTCAATGCTAGAAGTCTAAATCAAAAGATGCACTTGCTCGAAGCACTCCTCAAAATGGAGAATATCAACATTTGCGCTGTAACAGAGACCTGGTTTAAAGCAGCAGAAAACACTCCTGCGCTACCAGGCTATAACTCATTCCACACCTTTCAGCCCCAGAACATGGACTGAAGCTTCAAAGGTGGTGGTGTCTCCATATTCATAAAGGATATGCACACCTCCAGACCAGTAGCCCAGCATAACCCATCTGAGATACTTCAAGTACAACTAACATTGGGTAAGACAGCAATTCAGGTCGTAGCCTGCTATAGGTCCCCAACCATGTCCCAAGACTCTCACTCCACATTCCTAAGCACCCTGGAAACTATTAGGGTCCAACCCAACACTCTCATACTAGGTGACTTCAACTACCCCTCCATCAACTGGGAAAACTACTCATGCACCAATACACTGCCCCAATGCTTCCTGGAATTCATCAATTCTAGTGCCCAGGACCAACTCATTCTTACCCTCACTAGAGGAAGCAACATCCTTGACCTGGTTATTACTTACATGGGAAACCGTTGCTCTACATCAATAGTCAATTCCTCCCTGGTTAGATCCGACCACAACAAATGCTGAAAAACAACCACAGGTGGCAAGACAAATCCAAGGAACAAAATATAATCCACTGAGGAAAGTTATAATCCACTGAGACAAGTTTTAATTCCTAAAAACAAGTTGTGCAAGCGCATTCGTCTTGCTTCTATGAGCAAGACTTCATCAGACAAACAGAACTAATGTAAAATGCAGCTATTTAAAGTGTAGCTGTTTAAAATGTCACATGCTAAACATCAATTAGCTTCTAAAAGCAAAAGTACAGATATTTAAAAACATTTCAATATAAATACAAATACTAAATAAATAAGCTTGAATAAATAAGCAAGCATGAATAAAACTGACCAAGAATAAACATGCACACTGAGGATGGCCTGATTTTAAGAAAATGATATAAAAAACTTTGTTTAAAAAACTGTACTAAATAATTAATGTGCAAAATGAGCAATTCATTTAAAAGTTTTGTATTATATTAGTTAACTGACAGGCTGGGTAATAGGGGATATATGATTTTACTAGTAGTTAGTTCTTTTAAATGAATTGCTCTTTTAAATTGCATTTTACATTAGTTCTGTTTGTCTGATGAAGTCTTGCTCATAGAAGCAAGACGAATGCGCTTACACAACTTGTTTTTAGGAATTAAAACTTGTCTCAGTGAATTATAACTTGCCTCAGTGGATTATATTTTGTTCCTTGGATTTGTCTTGCCACCTGTGGTTGTTTTTCAGCATTTATTGCAGTTATTGTTTACAAGTTTGTTAGATTCGACCACAAACTAATCACCATGGAAATCCACATCTCACCCACACCCCCGCAAATATAACCACCATGAAAAACTTCTCCAAAGCTGACTTTGGGCTCCTAAAAACAGAGGTGGCTAACTTCACGGCACAAATGTCAATGGAAAATAGATGCATGACTGCCGAATCATACACCAATGCACTGTATGAACACGTACATAAATGCATGGAACTAGCCATACTCAACAGAACCAAGATGCTCTCCTCCAAAAAAAGGAAGCCAATCTGGTAGTCCCCTGCCATTAATAAACCCTACAACAGAAGGAAGAAACTGTTGCAGAAAAAGGTGAAGTCCCAAGACTGGAAAAACTCCCTTATTAGCTTCAACAAAAAGTTGAGCTCCCTCATCAAAACCTCAAAATCAGCTATGAAGGCAGAATTACGGCAGACACTAAAAACAACCACAAAGTCTTCTATAGTTATATCAAAAATCTCTACAGCAATACCCAGGTTTCCTCTGAGTTACTGCACAATGGTACCTCCTATACTGAGCCAACAGATATTGCCAACATACTGGCTGATAGATTCAGTGCCAGCTTTACTCATCTGTACTCCCCCTAAAGGACTAATCACAATACCGGAGGAATGCGAGGCACCCAGCATTAGTACAGCACAGGTTAAAGCTGCATTGTCCAAGGCCAAGAATACAGCTTCCATGGGACCCGACAATATCCCTGGATGTATTTTACATGAACTACAAAGTGAACTGGCACCACATCCATGTGCCCTGTTCAATCACAGCCTCACCTCAGGCTTTGTCCCTACCGAATGGTGCACTGCTACAGTCATCCCCTCTCCATAAAGGGGAAGTGACTACAGACCCTGGGAATTATCGCCCCATTAGCCTGATGAGTCTGATATGTAAGGCTATGGAGCACATCATCATGGACCTAATCAATAAGGATATAAGAAATCTCCAAACTCTAGATCCCACGCAATTTGGTTTTGTGAAAGGTAGATCATGCCTGCTTAACCTGGTTGACTTCTTTGAGTCAGTCACCAGAGCTGTGAATGAGGGCAAGGCAGTTCATACAGCCTACCTTGATCTGGCCAATGCCTTTGATACCATTCCCCACTCAGGAATTATTGATAAACTCACCAAACTAGGTATCAAGCCTTATATCACTAGGTGGTTGCAAACTGGTTCACAGATAGAACCCAAAGTGCGAAAGCAGTGGATTGGTCATGGGTCCTCTCCTGTTTGACATCTACTTTTCAGACATCCAGGGCAACACGAAAGGACTCTGGCTGACCAAGTCTGCAGACGACTGCAAGCTGGGAGCCATTATTATCTCCCCAGGTGATGTAGACATCCTACAGAAAGGCCTCACTGAGACCAATTACTAGTGTCGAAACCATGGCCTTAAGCTTAATGCCAAATAATGCATTGTCATCCTCTTTTGGAAAAACTCAGTTTCCACTAATTACCACTGAAGGCATTATAAGAGATCTGGGGGCACAAGTTGACAGCAACCTCTTCTTTGACCACTACATTGCCACTGTGGTCAGAAAGTCCTTCTATGTGGCACATCTCATTACCAAGGGTTTTGCATCCAGGAAGAAAGAGGTCATCATCTCTTTCTACTCTTCCCTCATTAGGCCAGTCATCGAGTATAATGCCCCATTTGGCATGTACCTTACTAGACACATGCAACAGCTGGAAATGCCACAAAAGTACCTCATGAAGAGGATCCTAAGCCTTAAACACATGTTGTGCATGGACAGACTCAAAAAACTCCAGCTATTCTCTGTGTCATATCGACTACTAAGAGGCAATCTCTGCTTGACTTACAAAGCCATGACTGTCCCAGCTCTGTTAGAAATGCTACATCTAAAGAAATTCCAATCCCTCCATACCACACACTCCAGACACCTCAACCTCATTACCACAATCAACAGAACATGCTGGAGGGACAGGTTCATAACCCAGAGACTGCCCATGCTCTGGAATAGACTTCCCATACATGTCAAGCAGAGCACCTCACTGGCCATCTTCAAGAGAAATCTTGATGAGTGGGTGGGAAATAGAAAGTTCACCATGGGGGTCACTCCAGTGGCTCTACTGGATAGAGGCACCGGGAACTAACGTCAGGCGGCATGATGCCAGTGCACTTCTATGGGCTAGGCTTGTAAAGGCTCCAGGGCCATTAGCCTAGTACACACCTATGAACCTATGAATCCATTCTATTAAAAAAAGGTTGATGAATTCTGTCAACAATTTAAATGCCCCACTTTGACTTTATTGATTTTATTTTAGATTTGTACTTTTTATTTTATTTGTTTTGTTTGTTTGTTTGTTTGCTTGTTTGTCTGCCAGCCCATCAGTTGTTTGGTTTGTTAGTTAACTGCACCATAAGCATCCACTTTAAGCCATGAACTTTTTGGGTCTATATCAGCTTATCAAAAGCTGATAACATCAAATGCTAGTTGATCGATGTCTAAAGGTTGAACAACCAAAACAGCAAAGACACAGAACAGGGCTGCTTTTGGGAGTTTGCCATTTCCTCCACTGTGGTGCGATCTCAGAGTTGGTATATTTAAGTAGGGGGGCTGAGGGGGCACAGGCCCCCACATCGTGGGGTGAGGGGGCGAAGCCCCCCCCACTTTATGTTTTATTTATTTATTTTATTTTTTTTTTTTGCGGAACAGCGATTTTTTTCACTGGGAAAAAATTGCTGTTCTGTGTTTTCGCTATTTTGGTTATTCGACCTTTTGTGGTTGATCAACTAGCATTTGATGTTATCAGCTTTCGATAAGCTGATATACACCTGAACTTTTTTACAGGATTTATTTTATTTACAGATAGGAGAACTACGACACTAGGGTCTTTTTTCAGTCACAACATAGTCACAATACATGGGTATCAGAAGAATATATACATAGAAAGAGAAATAACAATACTAAACAAAACATAATACAGTAAAAAAAAAACAATTATACCATGACCCCCATTAATATTCCAAAACGTGCACGCTGATTGGTCAGCGTGCACGTTGTAAATCGACTTATACTAATGGAAAAAGGTCCGGTCGCTCGGATTTTTTTCATTAGTATAAGTCTTTTTTTAAACACTGTCTCGCTATGTTAAATGGGTTTAACATAGCGAGACAGCTTTAAAATAAGCAACGGAGATCTTTGTTGCTTATTTTAAAGCTGTCTCGCTATGTTAAACCCATTTAACATAGCAAAACAGTTTGTAAAAAGCAACGGAGTTCTTGCTTTCTCCGTTGCTTTTTTTTTTAAACCTGTCTCGCTATGTTAAATGGGTTTAACATAGCGAGACAGCTTTAAAATAAGCAACGGAGATTCTCCGTTGCCTTTTTTAAAGCTGTCTAGCTATGTTAAACCCATTTAACATAGTGAAACAGTAAAAAGCAATGGAGATGTTGCTTTCTCCGTTGCTTTTGCCCACAGCTCTGATGTACTGCGTAGGCATACGCATGCGCAGTACATCAGAACTGCCGCAGAATACCAGACAGCTGCAGAAGGGCAGCAAGGAGGCATTATACAATGCCATTATTTAAGAAAAGTAATTATTTTTTTTCTTAAATAATGTCATTGTATAATAGCAATAACCCACTTCTGGATGTGGGTAATGCTGGATTTACCCATGGTTGGCTTAGTTTGGCCACTCGGGCTTCGCCCTCATGACCAAACCACGCCAACCATGGGTAAATCCAGCATTACCCACACCCAGGCGTGGGTTATTGCTATATTAACTGACACTATCCCAAATAAAGCCAACATCATGCACAGCAAGAACTGTCAAAACAAACTATGCTATGGTCATTTAATTATACCGAGGCAATTTCAAGCTCCTCTTCCAAAATACATGGGCTGGTATTTATAGTCCCAAGGTTCATACTTGCACAACAAGTAGCCTGTATACTAATACACAGTGTAGGCTAATTGCAGTAAATATGGCAATGCAAAAGCCTTTGCAAAGAAACACCTGTGTTCTACAACAGCTTAAAATGGGAAAATAATGGTTTAGTTATGTGTGAATTAATCTGTTAATGTATAAAATCTTGATTAATTTCAGATATTTTTGGAAGTTGCAGATGAGTGAGACACTGCACAAGCCCAGCTGAACTAGTGGCAGGTAACTAAGGCAAGCTGTGCTCAACACAGCTATTCAGAATGAATTAAAAAAATGAAGGGGTTGTGCATTGACTGTAAGAGTGTCCTTATGTGGACAGCCAGATTGTTTTTTTGAAAAGTGTGAAAGGATAGGAAAGTTAGAAAACAGGGATACATAACAAAGGGATGCAGAGGAGGAAAACAAGAGGGTTATGCTGAAAAAGTTGGGAGAGGAGGGTACTATATTTCTGGCAGGGAATAGATACCCCCTATTTTTCAAAAAATGTTATATGAGAAGGAAATTAGGGAAAGAAGTAGGGAAGAGGGTGTAGGAGAAAGGATTAGAGGATTTGCAACAATGCCCACTCTGGTCTGGAAGACCACAAATGTTTCCACAGCCTGATGGTCATGCAGTGGAAGACCCCGATGAGGTAGGGGAAGAGGCTTCCAATGGCTCAGTGGTTGCAGCCACCATATGCAATGAGCCTTGCACCCACTGAAGAATGTCCTGTATTGGTCGAAGATGACTTTCCGTTTCACACTCAACCACATCTTCAACCAGGTCCCAAAGCTCATGACTTTCATGGGTTTTCAGGCTATGCCACATTAGGGTACCTACAGCACTGCAGAACTGAAGCCACCTTCCTACAATTATGAGGATGTCACTGGGTGGGTACAAGGTGATGCTGAATGTTCCCTGACCTGCTGGGAGGAACATCATTAGGTTGCTGATAGGATCTCTGAACCTATGGGAAAGGGAACATAAAAGTGACAGAATGAAAAAAATGCAAAATAATACACAAAGTAAAAAAAGAGAGGTAATTAGGTGTTACATCAATACATACTTTATTGGCAGTTCTTTCTAAGCATCCAAGTATACATAAGAACTGAAATGATACTACATTTTACACTAAGTAAATTTTCTGCAATATAGTACTGGTATGGATTGTGCTGAAAATATTTCTGCAAGTCTACTCTGATTACTATTTGTATCTGAATGATTTCTTTAAAAAAATATAGACTATTTTCGTTTTATCTGCAACAAAATACATTGCCGAATCCTACATAATGATTTCATAAGCATGAATAATGTTTGCATACTCACAGGCATCCTCGGCTAACTTGGCACGCTGTCTCTCGGCTTGCTGCTTAAGATATCTCCTCTTCAACTACAGAAAGAAGAACTAAAGTAAAGAATTTTTGTTTACCTATCATATACGTGTGTGCACAGCTGTGTAAGGCAATGATTTTTTTTATTTTATTCAGATATGACACAGTTAGCAAACAGTACAGTAGGCCATATTTTTGGTCTTGGAGAGCACAGATATGACCTAATCTCTAGAGATACTAGGCAGAGGACTGGTGGCAGGTATGCTTTGGGGTGTGGCTGGTGGGGCTAGGAAGGTGAAGTTTCCATCAAATCTTTCAGCTTGCAGGTTTGCAATTTTCTCTGGTATAGTATGAGTGGTGCCATCCACTACCAGTTTTGTACATAGCTGGGCATACCCTTTTAGATTTCATATGTAGTTAATGAATGCTGTATGGTTATCCTTGGCTAGACAAGCTATTTTAGCTTCAGAGCTCACTTTAGAGGACTTTACAAGATACCCGATTTGTTTCTTCAAGCTGCAGAGGGAATTCTTCCTCTACTGAGTCAGTTACTTCTTGTTCTTAGACATCAGTTTCTTCCTCTTGTTATATTGTTATACTTGAGGAAACCAGGGTGCCTTTTTTTTTTTTTTTTTTTTTGGGAGGACCTGTTTTTGATCCACTCAGGTACAGCCAAATCCATACAGTTGTTTAAGTGTTTATGCAGGGCATTTGCATACACCTCTGCATAGGAGTCATTGTTGTCTATGATTGCAGAGGGTAGAAAACATTGTTTATTCCATCGCTTAGAAGGCTGTAGTTTGCTTTGGAAAAGTTTTTTGTTGTTTTGCTCCTGTGGGGGGTGTCAGGTCCAATAGTTACTTTGAATGAGACTGATTTATGGTCTGACCTTACCAGGGAGGGCAGTGACTCCACCCATGTTCTGGAGGTGCAGGAGTATTTGTTTTGACAAAATCCAAGAACCTCTGAGCCAGCATGTTTGTGCTTGTGTACATCTCCCAGTCAATGGAGGGGATAGTTGAAATCTCCTATGACTAAGGTGTTGGGCTGCATGGTGAGTGACCCCAGTAAGTCCAGGTAGGTGATGTGCTTTTCTTGGTTCATGGTGGGAACCTATAGATAGCAATGATGTGGTATTGTACTTTGCCTGTAGTTAATTGGACATGGAGTAGTTTGAGAGACTCATTCTGTTTGACCAGTCTTGAGGTGTACTTGGCCTTAATGAAGATGGATACATCTCCACCTTTGGTTCTTTCATGCTCATTTTGAGGTCTGAACACGTGCAAGGCATTGTAGCCTTGTATGGCAGCAGTGTTCTCCACAGTCTTGAACCATGTCTCAGTGACCACACAGGTGTCAGCATCTTTCAAGGTGAGGAGTGCTTCTAGGAGTGTAGCATCCTGTTCAGACTCCTAGCATTAAGCAGCAAAACCTTTGGTTTGTCTTGAGTGGACTTTGTTACATTGGAAATTTTGTTGTTTTGACATTGCCTAAAAAAGGTCACTATGGGAAGGCAATCACCTTTGCCAGTATCCAAAAGCCTAGAGGAGATAGGTACAGACCATCTCTGGCAAAGCAGCATGGCCTGTCAATCTTGTCTTCCCAGGGTGACAGATACTGGATACTCCTGGACTGTCATCAGAAACTAAGCAAATTGTTGAAGTCAATCATATTTTGTTTATATCGTGGCATCATGCTGCATGAAGGTAGAATGCTGCTTAGGGCTAGGGTCATACCTGCCTGGGACATGTAATCTGAGAGTTCAGTAATGTCTCTCTTCATATAGTCCAGAGAGGTACATCTCAAGACATTCATCCTAACATGGACTATAACTGTACTTGTTGTTGAGTGACTTGAGTGCATGCATGATTTGATGGATCCTGGTACCTGAAAGCCTGACTGTGACCTTCTCTTTGTCCAGCCTGTTGTGAAGTTATGGAGTTGCCTATGACTAAGACATTAGGTTTTGAGGTATTTTGCCTTAGGGGCTTATTTGCTGAGACACTGGTATATGTGTTATTATGTGCAGTGGTTACTATTTGCATAGCAGTGTGTGCAAGTAGTTTACTTTTGGGAGGTCTCTGATCTTTGGGTAGGCTTCTAATGAGTACCTCCATGTATGTGGGTTTATGTGTCATGACCTCATTTTGTGTGAGAGGTGAAGTGTGTGTACTGACAACCTGTTTGATGTCAGGTTTGTTGTTACATGAGAGAATCAATTCCAATTTCATGGTGCAATTATATCTTTCACATGGGGTATTTGTTTTAGGAGTAAGTGGTTGTCAGTATACATGAGGCAATTACTACATTGGCTCAGGATGCCCATGTCAATCAGGCTGGCCGGAGAAATGATGGGAAACTGCCCATTCACTATAGCAATTTTTTTACTGTATGTACCATTAGGGAAGGGAGTGGGCTAGTTAGATTAGTTTTTTGCGCTAGGACAAACAAAGGGGTTTGTTCTATTGAAGGCTAGAGATGACATGTGTGGCAACACTGCTCCGTACGCATCTGAGTTGCCCATAGTACAACAGGGAAGTTTGGGAGGGCTCCACTGAAAGATGTCTAGGGAAAATCTGTGTTTCAAACCATTTGCAACTAACTCCCACTGCATGTTGCACAGCAAGGCTTAAATACAGGTGAAAATAAACACTTTTAAGTTAAACTACCAATTGGAAAGCACACAATGAACCTTCCTCCAGCAATCCCCAGCTCAGACAAGGCTGGATCTACACTCTTCTGCCACAAGGGTGCAGGGGACCACTTCTTAATGTAAGATAGCTGGTTTGGTGCTCAAGTGTATCAATAACAGGCCAGATTCAGCAGATCTGAATCTAGACTATGATATCTAGGCAACCAGTACAGTTGAAATCAAGCACAGAAAATGATGTAGTCACAAACAGTAAAAATCAGAAATAATGCGGCTATTAATTAAAATACAGTTTAAAAATTGCAGCCAAGAAACAATTTTACCAGTGCAAAAACATGTGAAATGTGCAGCCTAAATAATTTAAATGTCTGTCTCTCAACGGTTGTCTTTTCGGCTTTTCCCCGTTAGGGGTCCCCACAGCGGAACTACAGTCCGCTAATGATTGGCAGTAGATTTTTATGGTGCCGAGTTGCCAGCCTGACACCCACCCTTCAATGAAGGCACGCTCATTCACGCATGTCTTTCGGAGGCCACTCGACCGCGGAGAGGACATGCAGACTCCACACAGAAGGCGCTCCATCCGAGAATCAAACAGGAGAACCTCTTGCTGTGAATCTGTCTCTCAACATAGAACAAAATCAACAGGCCAAGCAGATTTCTTTAAAGAAAACAAAAGGGAGCAGTTAAACCAGAAAGCAGCTCTATCAGCAAGTCCGAGACAAAAAATTATAGCTTTACTTTCCTCGCCCAGCAGGGAATCACTAGCAATGATTTAATTTATGCAGGCTTGAAATATTTTTGGAAAAGACAAAGGCCCAGCAATTTAACTGTGTTCAGCCAAGCTTGGTTGCAATTGATGTAGGGAAGTGTGAAATGATTAAAGCAAGTTAACACATTCTTTAAACTTATGAATTACTGAAAAGTGTAGAAGAAATTCAATTCAATGAACAGTTTTAATATATACGAACTCATTGTTTTTACTGTAAAATTAAGTTAATATGCAATTGCCGTATGTTGATGTCAGTGACTGGAATGGTAATGAAAGGAGCTGTGAATGTGAAGTGTCAATTAGTTTTGCACACATGACAGTGTCTTGTGTATAGGAAAGTTAAGGGGAGAAAACATTGAACATTGTATTTTGTGCTGATCAGGTTATGACAAATGCATGCTCATAATGGAAATGATAGATGCTTATACTGGTGCTTTTATTTATTGATGAGGCTGTATGTGGTAGTGGTGGTAAAGGTTAACAGTACATTGAACAGAAGTGTGTGTAGAAATCTGCTTAACTTTATTAATATAAATGTTATCGGCTGTCAGGATACTGCAATGAAATTAGTACAGCTGTTGAATTCATTCCTTATATTAATGCTGATATGCTTTTGTTATGAATTTAGGTTCCAGGGTTGTTTTTTTTTGTTTTTGGCAAGGGACTTAGGTGTTAAGCTACAAATGCACAGCAGTACATTTACTTTGGAGGATGTTTTATACGCGTTGCTGCAGGGGTGATGAGAGTGTTTACTTTCCATAGTTTCACTAGAGTTACTCCTGCACGTTGTTTTAGGCAGTGGTGGGGATCCAGACACAGGAAAGACAACTTCAGCCCTGAGGAGACATGTATCCTCAGGGGGGCTCTCAGGACATGTGGCAAGCACCGGTTTTGGAAAGGGGGGCTAAAACAAGCTGAGAGAGCTAAGGTGTGGAACCAAGTGGTTTTGGATATAAATTCAGCTGGGGGAGGAACCACACATTGACACAGTGTAGAAAAAGGACCAATGACATGGTGAGACATGCCAGAGCAAAGATATGGGAGAATATAGTTGCCCATAGCAGTACTGGTGGGGGGACCTCCTATACTTATCTCTTTAACATCTGATGAGGAATACCTTATCTACATATGGAAAGATTATTATGACACAGATGAGGATGCCACAGGCATAATCAGAGGTGGTGTGGACACTGGCCATTATCACCTCAGAAATCGCAGTCATCCAGTCAGGACAGTTAGTGCATCTTCCATGGAAAATTCACATACTGAAAATTACTGCACAGAGTAACTGGTTATATATAACACATGACAAGTCTTATCAACAGATGAATCCTCCAGTTTTGCCCATCAGAAAGGTGTTCTATGTCTGTGCACTGTAAGTGTCCAACTCACCTTTTTATAGAAGTTACTGCTGTGCTCTGAAGTCTCAGTAAAATGTCATAAATTACTCCTTCACAGGATCAGCACCAGAAATGAGTAGTTCCACTGCATTAGCACAGATGGAAGATGTTAATAGCAGAATGGCTGTTGATGGTGATAATGTAACAGTTATATTTATGACACAGCCTGAAGACAGCGGCACACAATTGCCAAGTGTAATGGCAGGATCACACACCCCACAACAGGTACTTAACTATGCAGGAAATGACACAGAGTTACATGGTCAAGTAGATGAGGACATTACATTGCAGATGGAACAGAAAGAAACCCTATGGATCTCAACCCCAGTGTCTCCTCAACAACAGGAACACCTTCAGGAAGTGCAAAGGGGTGCCAGGAGCAGGCACATTTCACAGCTACCTCCAGACACACAAAATGTAGCAGGTATGATGGGACTTTCTTTAGATGCAGCCCACTGCCACAGAGTGTTGGCTAGAGATGATCAGAGTACTGCAGGGTATATGTTAAGATTTCCACCAATACATGGAAATGGCAGAAAGTATGAACAAAGCCACAGTTACACTCCTGCACAGCAAGGTGGTACATACAGTAGCCATCCTTGCCTCCATCCCTTCACTTGTCAGGACCTACCATTGGTGTACAAGGACAGCATACTGTCTGGACATGTGGGGACATGGTAATCATCATCATCATCAGCCCCCTTTTTCCCATCTTTTTTTTCTACATGGGATCAGGGTATCAAGTTAACTGTCACCGACTCTGTCGATTTAGTGCCACACTCCTGCCTTCTTCAACACTCATGCCTGACTGTCGCAGAACTTCTTTCACACAATCCATCCACCTCTTTGCTGGACATCCTTGCTTCCTCTTACCTTCTTCCTGTCTCTCTCAAATCTTCCTCACCAGATTGCCTTCTGGTTTTCTACACATGTGCCCAAACCACCATAATCTGTTCTCTTTGATCTTTTCTGTAATTGGAGGTACTTTGGCTTCTGCTCTTATGTCCTCATTTCTTTGTATGTCCCACAGTGTGCATCCTACCATCTTTCTCAGGCACTTCATTTCCATCACCTCTAGCTTCTTCAACTGTTCTGCCTTTACTGCCCAGGTTTCTGTACCATACAGTAGTACTGGTCACACCACTGGCTTGTACACCTTACTTTTCAGCTTCTTTGGCATTCTTCTGTCATAGACACCACCTGATACTCTATGCCAGCTGGCTGCAGTCTCTCTGATTCTAGCTTTGACCTCTTCATTCAGACTACCCTTCTCTTCAACCAACCCTCCCAGATACTTGAAGCTGTTTATCTGTTCCACTATCTTCCCTTCTATCTCTATTCTCAGCTTCTTCTGGTTTCCCCAATTTGCTGCCATTACCACCGTCTTATCTGTGCTTAGTTTCATCCCATGTGCCTTCAGATTTGCATTCCATTCTCCTATCCTTTGCTGAAGTTCTAGCTCAGTCTGCCTGTTCGTCTGCATAGAGCAGCTTTGTTGATCTGTCCTCTACAACCTGTTTGCTAATGTAGTCCATTACCAGTATAAACAGCAGTGGGCTCAGAGCTGAACCCTGGTGTACACCCACTCCCACTGGGAACCCCTCTGTGAGGCCAAACACTGTTCGTACTTGAGCCATTGGGTCCTTGTACATAGCCTGCACTAATTCTACTAATGTTTCTGGGACTTAAACCACTGCAGTACTGCCCAGATCAGCTTTCTTGTGACCTTGTTATATGCTTTCTCCAAGTCTAGGAATGCCCAGTTAGACTCTCTCCTCATCTCTAGCTTCTTCTCAAGTATCTGCCTTAATGCCAACATAAGGTCAATTGTGCTGCATCCTGATCTGAATCTGAACTGCTCATCTCCCATCTTACATTCTACTATTCTGCGTATCTGTTTATTAATCACCCTCTCCAGAACTTTCATACAATGTGATAGGAGTTTGATTCCTCTGTACTGCCCACAGTTGTGGATGTCCCCTTTGTTCTTGTACACTGGCACGAGTATGCTTATTCTCTAGTCATCTGGGATATGCCTTTCTCTCCACACTACTATGAGTACCCGCAGGAGCCATTTCTCCCCTATCTTACTCAGCATCTTTATCATATCTGCTGTGACCTCATCTGAGCCAGCTGCTTTCCCTGACTTCATCTTCCTTAGTGCTATTCTTACTTCTTCTAGGGTGAGCTTCTCTTCCTCTCTCATTGTAGGCTGTTTCTGGGGCAGTACAACTTCTGTGGGGTTTTCTTCATTCAGAAGCTGCTGGCAATACTCCTTCCATCTGCCTTTGATGTCCCGTGGACTGGTAAGAAGGTTATTGCTGGCATCCCTTATGAAGGGTGTCTGACTATCTTCTTTATCTTTCTGTCTTTGCCTTGTAACCTGATATAGTTTCTTTGTGTCATGCAGTGACTCACTTTCCAGCAGTTGGTAGAGTGCCTCTGATGCCCTATTCTTTGCTATTGCAACTTCTTTCTTAGCCAACCAGTAATCCTTCCTAGCCTGGACAGTCTTTTCTATCTCACACTTCTTCCTGCACTCCTTTTTTCTTTTGATGACTTCCTGGACTTCTGCATTCTACCATCAACTTTCCTTATGTACCTTATTTCCATACCTGGCTTGGCCGCATATCTTTTCTGTAGTCCTAATACATGCTGTTTTTAGGTGCTGACATTCTTCTTCAACTCCATCTATTTGGTGCTAGAGCCCTGACTAATTCCTTGAACTATTGTACTTTCTCTCCAGTCAACTTCCAGGTCTGGTCTCTACTAACCTTAGAGCCTTCTCTGACCACTGCTTGCAGCTGATTGTGGCAACTAGTGGTTCTATTAACCTTAGAGCCTTCTCTGACCACTGCTTGCAGCTGATTGTGGCAACTAGTGGTTCTATTAACCTTAGAGCCTTCTCTGACCACTGCTTGCAGCTGATTGTGGCAACTAGTGGTTTATGCTGTGGGCCGACTGTTTCAAACGGGATGACTTTGCAATCATGGATTCTACCCCAGTGCCTTTTCATTACTAAGAGGAAGTCTACCTGAGTTGCACGTTGGCTACTCTTTTATGTGATCTTGTGACTGTCTCTCTTTTTGAACCATGTGTTGTTTACTATCAAGCCATTTGCCAAACAGAAGTCTAGAGTGGCTTCTTCTTCTTTATTCTGTTGCCCCACCCATGTGGACCCAAGCAGTCCTCATATCCTATTCTATCTGTCCCAATATGTGCATTCAAGTCACTCATTATCAACACCAATTCATGTTGTCCTGCTTTATCTAGTAAGTCCTGCAACTGCTGTCTGAATGCACTTTTTTTCCTCACTATCACAACCCTGCTGTGGGGCATAGGCTGAGATTATGAACACTGCCCTGTCACTACACTGGAGTCTGATTGCTATGAGTCTGTCATTAATTCTGATGATATCCCTCACTGCCTTCTGAAGCCTCTCTCTCACCACAATTCCTACACAATTTCTAGCCTGTCTGTCCCTCACCTGAGCAGTAGAGTCTAGATCCCAAGCCAAGTGGCTCTGCTCCACTGCCCTTCCATCTCATCTCTTGGATACATAGAATCTCCAGCCTCCTCCATATCATCATGTCATCCACTTCCAAGCTGTGTCCTGTTAGTGAACCAACATTAAGTGTAGCAATTCTCAGTTCATGTTTGGCAGGTTGGTTGGTTTTACATGGCAGACACACATTGGCCAATAGGAGCACATATACCCCCTCCCACCATTAGCAAGGGTCCCTGGTGTGGGTCAGAGTAGGCTGAGTCCTCATCCCACTTATCATGGTAACTACCCATGCCGTTAGTCAACATGACTAAATCATCTAGAGACATATTTTACACCATCAAGTGGCTAGCCCTGCCACAGCGCGCAGTCTAGGATCCATATTCTCCTATCTTGAGAATACTGCACACCACAGTAGATGCCTAATGTGGTTGGTCTGTACAATTCTTCCCTCTGTAGAGCACCATGTAGAGTCTGTACTCCATTCATTGGTGAGTTTGAGATGCAAACACTCAGCATGTTTTTTGGACATGGGAGAAACCCCACGGAGACATAGGGAGAACATGCAAACTCTAAGCAGGCATTGGTCGGAGGTCAGGATCAAACCTTGTACCTTGTGCATGGGAGGTAAAGACCTTAACCATGAAGCCATCAAGCCATCTGGTCTCTGTGAGGGTACAGTAAGTTGCACACCATATTATTCTCAGGAAAGTATTGGAAAAAGTGTACGGGGCATGATGTAAAAGACATAAAAGAATTTAGATAGCCCTCATCAGCATTCATTGACATGTAGCAGAAACTCTCATTCAACGGCACAAAGCACTGTGAGATCATTATCTGTAGGATAACCTACATCAAGTAGGTCAAATCATCACAGCAAATCAGCATCAAGCTCACATGGCATCACTTCTTCATGATCATGGGTGCCATCACCCACACTATCCTTAGGGGATATTGTGTATGACATGTATGACCTACTGTAAGTCAAGATTCACAGTTCAGCTACTGAAGATTTGATGTGTCAATTGACCAGCATGTGTTTCGGTAGAGTAATATTACTTGTTAAAATAGGGCCCACAGTCCTATATAACCCTGCAATTGTCGTTACTAGCTTATCATTGTAGGTAGGAATCTACCACTTACAGAAACTTTACTATTGCCTTACAGTAGAGATCAGCTATCTTTGTAGTCAAGGATGCTGAAATGTGTAGTGAGTCGCTCATATTCATTTTGAATCAGAGCAGAGGATTAGCTTTTTCCTCCTATTTTGATATCCCTCCTCAAAATTAGATCTGCAGTCAGTTATTGAATCTTGCACTAGATTCATGAACTTCTGAAAAATCCACCAGAGCTCTCCCTAGTTAGTAGTGCATAAAGGCTATGAACTGTTTACAGGCTGCTTCCTGTGGTACATGGGCCGATTCCCACAGCCTTCATTTACTTGCTCAATGAACTTGGGCAAGTCACTTAACCAGACAGTGCTTTGGACAGTTGGGAATCTCAGCTAAGCTCCTCAATGGTCCCTCATACTGCATGCCTAGTAATCGTGTAAAAAACAGAAGGCTAGATTAAAGGGTGAGGCTGGTAAACAGGACAAATAGCCTGAGCCCTCAATGTGTTTTTATATATATATATATATATATATATATATATATATATATATATATATATATATATATGTAGACGAAAAACCAAGATGTCCCTGTTAGAAATACAAACCAAGCCCAAGTGGAAGGATGCAATTTGATGTCTGATGAAGTGGAGTTAACGTCCGCGAAAGCGCTTACATCTTGTTTGTCTGTATTTTGTATTACAAATATTCGTTTATTCTCTGAAGATTT